>NC_053024.1:359281519-359583057 GCF_003073215.2 Triticum urartu
CCTGTTTCTGTCCATGTCCAACATCGTCGTCACTCCCTACTCGTCGTAACGAAAGCAAAGGAAAAACAATAAATACCAAAGCAATAGAAAATCCAAATAACATCCAAAACAAATTAAGAGTGGATGAATAGCAAGATACTGATCAAGATGGAGATTCCAAAAGGAGATAACATGACTGGAAGGTAAGTAGAGGACTCGATGAATTGACAGGGTTTAGTTGATGATGGATAATCAAGGCTTGCCAATAACACTAATGTTCTAATACAAACTATGGTACTAACCCCTAGAAAAAGATTACCACAGCATGCATAACAACAAACTAAACTATGTGCACTAAGCGTATGAGGAAGGAACAACTCAACTAACATGAAAGGTAAACTATCTTAACATGCGAGGAACTATTGCAACACATATACAACACTCATAATAGTAGCATGAGACAAGTCAATCATATAAGAGCAACACAAGTACAACGATAACACATGGAACACCATAAGACATGAAAGATCACTTGCATGAATGGCATCTAAATATACACCAATGCAAGAACTAGATACACTGTATAACCCTAAGTATGAATGATCATCACACGAGATGCCAAAGTATGATACTAATAGAATAGAACTCGGAGAAATGAGATAACTTAGTTAATATAAACTAACATGGATATCAATAATGGCAAGATCACACAAACTTACATACTAGTTAATTATATCATATCAGCATATGGGCATACCATACCGCATTTAGGCAGGTAAATAACTAGATCATGGCTTCTACCAATTTAACATGTATTATACTCACATGAGTAAGAAAGTGGCATGTATCTATATTTAGCTCATCCAACACTTGCAAGTACCTAAAGTACACAACTAGGCATCATATAACATAAAAATTGGTTCACACACATGATGTTGTCTAGTTATGCAATCACAAGAACATGGCATAATATTGAACAAGCAAGAAGTTATTTAATAAAAGAAAGTGCGAGATCAACAAACTAGTATCATGTGAATCATCTCAATGAAGGCTAACCATATGTGCAATCACATGGTATTCCATAGTAGCATTGCTATAACACATGGTAGGAGACAAGTAAACAAGCTTTCTGCTTGAAGCAATTGTTAACATGGCATGGCAATAAACTAAGATAAATAAACACACACCAAACAATTATGAAAAGTAATAAACAAGGTTATATGCCATAAGAAAAAAATTCTATATAGCAATACAAATATGAACCATTTCATAAAGCAACCAACCATGGATCTAGAATGGTGACATGTAAGAAACCATAGGAACAACTACACAAAATATGTTATGCCATAGGGAACTATAATGAAATTGTTCTAAAGTAACATATCACTTCGTTTAACATCTAGAACCTATCATAAAGAAAACTATGCAAAATCACACACGATAAATACCTAAACAACTATCATAGGCATGATATGATTTCAAACCAATAAAATTAACATGCAACATGGATGGAAATGAATTTGTGAACCATATCTAAGATATATCCATGCTACGGAAAAATTAAAATAATCAAGACATAAAGTAATTCATGATAAATCTAAATATCTCAGAAATTGCTACAAATAGATATCATACTACTACATGGACATAAACAATCGTACAAGAAATACTAACATAATCATAAGCGAGACACAAATCAATAATTCACGCAACAACTATTATATACCTATAGACATCAAACAAATCCTATAGATTAAACATGGAGATTTCTACGCATGGCAATAGTTCTAAAAAATTAGAACACAAGCAAAAAAGAAATATATATGGGGTAGCACAAATTACCGCACCAGAGGAAATACGTATAACTATTTTAACAATTTAAACAAGAGTAAAATAAATCTAATAAATCGTATTTTACTCCTAAAAATAAGAAATAATTAGGAGCGACTCCTAGGCACATATAAAAAACTACGAAGATTACATTCTACCAATAAGTTCACTGAATAATCTACACATGCATAGGAGTGGACTATAGACAATAAACAAATTGTCCACTCAAAACAATATGCAAAACTTATTTTAAATAACTATGATTCATAAACAAATAATCTAAAACCTCACATGTCACACCAAAAAGAATAGAGGCATAACACGAACATATGGAAATTTCATATAAAAAGATCATCGAACTAGAAAGCCCCTTTTATTCTACCGCAATAATAAGTACAAAAATATATATTGTACTGCTTGCAAGATCAAACTATCAATCTAACACCATAACATGGTTACTACAACTACAAGAAACATTTCATATGTTGACCACAAGATTATCCGACAGACCAGAAATATAAAGACAAGCCGATGCCATCAAATCGAAATTTGTTTTGGACAAGCGGCCAACGAGATAGATAGTTTGAAACATGACATCTATGAGATACTACGAGTGATGTTGAGAAGGTGTGCATGAGGAATTGGATAGAGGCTCACCGAGTTGGACGGAACGGTGTGGTGAACTTGACGAACAGTGTACACGCACATGGGAAATTCTTCGCGTGTGGTCAACGGAATGCGTTCCTTCTTTCCTGAATGGATTCATCGCATCGAGGGGAAGCTTCTGGCGCAAGGGCATGGATGGAGATGCTTGAAGTCGCCGGGAACAAGCACCAGCGTTCATGGAGCATCAACACTTGGTGGATGTATTTTGGAAGAACAGAGAAGGGAGAGGGCAGGAGGTGGTAGGGGATTGCAAGAGGAGGTGGAGGCACACATATATATACTCACGGATTTGAGAACGGTTGAGAGTTAAGGGAGTCAGAGGATTGTAGTGCCTGTACGTTTCAGCTTCGCGTGCGCATGTACCTGCAAGTGTGGGTGGAGCCGTGAGGAAGGAGAGCCCTTGGGGTTTACCTTGGAAGATGGAAAGTGGAGAGAAATAAGGCAGGGGAAGTCAAGGAGAGGGAATTAAGGAGGCAACACGCAGAAGTGACTATGTGCATTTTCTGTTTGTATGTTTCTCTAGTATATGCATGTGAGATTTATGTGTGTATGTGAGGTTTATGTGTGAGGTTTATGTGTGTACGTGACAAGGAGGGGTTCAGCTACCATGTGGTAAATGGGGTAAGGCCCATGTGGAAAATAAAGGAAGAAAAGAAAAGAGGAGAGATGGACTTTGGCTCATTCGGTTGAGAAAGATAATAGAATCAGGTGGGCTGCACCTAAGAAAAGAGTTAGAGAAAATACAAATAAAAGCGAGAGATTAAATTGGACTATTCGATGGACAAAGAAAAATAAGATACATACTGAAAAGAGAGAGATGGTTTGGGACATAGAAATTCTGTCTGGAGTTTGGTAGATGGAAAATAAATTAATTTCCCTTTTAGTAAAATATAGAGAATTAATAGAAGCTCAAGCAAATATCAAGCAAACTAAGAAATCCAATAAATTGGAGAATCACATATTTAAATATGATGAAGAGGAAAAAAAACCATCCAAAAGAAAAGAACAAAACTCAAATTAATTTATGTTGGCATTAGTTCAAATTAAATCCTCGAAATTAGAAGAGTCCAATTAAGCTTTGTTAACAAATAAAACCAACGAAAATTTTCTTGCCCTAATTTTTGGAAAACCTTTTTTTAAAACATTCCGAGAATTGGGATGTTATAGATCTAACCTCCTTAAAAGAAATCTCATCCCCGAGATTCAGGCTGACTAAATAGAATGGGTTTGGGTTAACTTCATCTTCAACACAGTTCTTCTCAGAAACTGATGTAATCATGGTTGATTCTGATCTTCGTGGAAAACAACTTCGGGGTCTTGATTGAAGATTATTCGATTGTCGACACTGTCTCAAGCTTTCTCAAGGCTCAGAAGTAGTCCTTCGATCTTGGTAATGGTAATTTGATATATTCTCTGAGTGGTTACTACTCTTCTATCTTGCCCTTCTTCTTTAGGCCAAGCATTGGTGTGGATAGACTCATTGATCCCTCTTTAGGTTGAACTTATAGTAGGTGATGTGAAGGTCTTCAAATCTTCGTATTCTTTGCAAATGAAGGTCTTCAAATCTTCGATCTCGCCATGAACCACCGTCTACTACCCCCCTTAAAAGAGATTTTCCGTGGGGTTCAGATTGATAATAGACCTCGGAGCATGATGTTGCAACTTCGTTCCCCTCAAGTGTCCTCCAAGGTTTATAGAGAAGAGAAATAGAGCATAAGAGGAGTAAAAGAATCCTAAACATGGAGGAGATACCCCAGAAGATAAGTAAAAGATAACACCTACATAATCATGAAACTATCCAAATAAAGCTCAGAAGCAACTCATTTTTGCAAATAGGGTTTTAGTATGACTGCATAGGAAAACACCCAAAAAAATATGCAAACAATACTCACACACAAAAGGTTTTGCGTCTACAAGCTACGAGTTCTATCACTACAGGGGTGTTAACCAACCTAATCCTATATGGCCGGTCACAATAAATCATGGGGCAAATCTTTGACGTTGATGATTGGATCATGATCAACGGTTGTTGGCTTCTTGAGGTCTCGAAGTGTCTTCTCTTGGAAAAATGTTGCTACTAAAAGCTTCAGGGGTTGAAGTTATCTTGATATTCTTGGCACATCATGTGAAGCTTCTGACTTTTCAACATGAAGGGCAGGGAAAAGGGTTTCACTTACTACAACAAAGATGGTAGAGAAGTAGAGTTTAAATTTCAATTGAATAAGATGAGGTCACAATAGCAATAGTGAAGGAGAAGAGTACGAGAATGATCCTTTTCAAATATATTTTTCTTAAGAAAATAATTCCAAAGGCTTTCCATTTCTAACTAAGGCCACGAGAGTAGGTTGACATCGGCTCTGATACCACTTCTCTGAGAACCTGGAATTAACTTCCAGACCCTCCTATGCATATTTGTCAACCCCAGGATCATTGTTGACAACACAGTGAAATGGTATAATTGCAGAATACGTAAAAGCATTACAAGTAGTATATTTGTCACAAGACATACCTAGTGAGATGTCTCATGAAATTTACAATCAGAAAACAGCGGAAAGTAAAATGCGTAGTGACTCCATCTCAGCCACAGGCAGTCGATGTAGTCCACGTGACATCACTCCTACGGATCACCATAGTAGTCATAATCATCGCCTTCGTCTTCATGGAACTCTGTTGTCAACAAAATTATTGCAATGAGTAAATTACGTACTCAACATGCCTCCTTCGGAGACGACCTAATAGCTACATGTGGCTTCAATGGAAGGCTGTATGGCTCATTTGCATAAAAGCTAATTTTGTTTGAAATAACATAGCAATTTGATAAAAGCAGTTTTTGATGAAAACATGTTTTATCTCCAGAATAACTTTCATCGAAGAGAGGATCCTCGATCAACTCACACTCTTCTTAGATTCCAAGAATAGGGGCAAGAGGGAACAAGCAAGACAGGTCCTGTACGTCAAGAAAGATTCATGTGTCTCCCATGACCGTGGACACGGCTATTCGAATAGTTTTACACTCTACAGAGGTCGTACACTTTACCCACACGACACAATCCCGACTTGTTGCCACTAGTGGACGCTGGTATAGTACTCCATTTGGTGTATCGGCAGGGGGGTTGTGACGAAGTCTTTGGACTAGATCCCCCAAAGATGTGACATGCCCACCGGGTCTGGCGCACGGAACTGAGAGTACGTCCTCAAACCGGTCACCCCATCTGTGCCAAGGATACTCCTCGCAAGGCAGCTATCCCATCTGTGGTACGGCGACATCGACGCCTAAGGCTGACTAGCTTACTTGACCAAGCCAGTGCCCATATGGCATGTGGCTGTACTGTTATCACAATCTTCAAATCCAAGACTTATTAGGCCCTATGCGGCACGGACGACCGATTTCCCCCTTCAACTTATGAAGGGCAGCCAATCGCTCCTTCAATCCTTGATTCAGCTGTCGCCCACGCCAGTATTCAGATGGTAAGTTTCACCCAGAGTGGAAGAGGATAATGAAGGTCAACAAGCCAACTGGCCTAGCTCGGCGATAAGTATCAACTGTAAATGACTCACAGGTCATTCAACAAAGCACCTATAGGGTGATAAGCATGGCTAAGCGTTTCTACTCTACCGGAATACTATAATTCTACTCATGTGTCAAATGAATAGGCGACAAGCGGATCAAGGTAATGTGTCAATCGACACGCTAGCTATGAGAATTAAAATAGCATGCATATAGTAACCCTAAAATACAATGCAATTTTGTAAACATAGGATAAGTTTTATCAAAGAAGGAGGCATGCCTTCGTTGTTGAGTCCTTCGATAACCTGTTTTTGTCCATGTTGAACATCGTCGTCACTCCCTACTCGTCGTAACGAAAGCAAAGGAAAACCAATAAATACTAAAGAAATAGAAAATCCAAATAACATCCAAAACAAATTAAGAGTGGATGAATAGCAAGATACTGATCAAGATGGAGATTCCAAAAGGAGATAACATGACTGGAAGGTAAGTCAAGGACACGATGAATTGACAGGGTTTAGTTGATGATGGATAATCAAGGCTTGCCAATAATACTAATGTTCTAATACAAACTATGGTACTAACCCCTAGCAAAAGATTACCACAGCATGCATAACAACAAACTAAACTATGTGCACTAAGCGTATGAGGAAGGAACAACTCAACTAACATGAAAGGTAAACTATCTTAGCATGCGAGGAATTATTGCAACACATATACAACACTCATAATAGTAACGTCACACAAGTCAATCATATAAGAGCAACACATGTACAACGATAACACATGGAACACCATAAGACATGAAAGATCACTTGCATGAATGGCATCTAAATATTCACCAATGCAAGATCTAGGTACACTGTATAACCCTAAGTGTGAATGATCATCACAGGAGATGCCAAAGTATGATACTAATAGAATAGAACTCGGAAAAATGAGATAACTTAGTTAATATCAACTAACATGGATATCAAGAATGGCAAGATCACACAAACTTGCATACTAGTTAATTATGTCATATAAGCATATGGGCATACCATACTGCATTTAGGCAAGTAAATAACTAGATCATGGCTTCTACCAATTTAACATGTATTATACTCACATGAGTAAGAAAGTGGCATGTATCTATATTTAGCTTATCCAACACTTGCAAGTACCTAAAGTACACAACTAGGCATCATATAACATAAAAATTGGTTCACACACATGATGTTGTCTAGTTATGCAATCACGAGAACATGGCATAATATTGAACAAGCAAGAAGTTATTTAATAAAAGAAAGTGTGAGATCAACAAACTAGTATCATGTGAATCATCTCAATGAAGGCTAACCATATGTGCAATCACATGGTATTCCATAGTAGCATTGCTATAACACATGGTAGGAGACAAGTAAACAGGCTTTCTGCTTGAAGCAATTGTTAACATGGCATGGCAATAAACTAAGATAAATAAACACACACTAAACAATTGTGAAAAGTAATAAACAAGGTTATATGCCATAAGAATAAATTCTATATAGCAATACAAATATGAACCATTTCATAAAGCAAGCAACCATGGATCTAGAATGGTGACATGTAAGAAACCATAGGAACAACTACACAAAATATGTTATGCCATAGGGAACTATAATGGAATTGTTCTAAAGTTACATATCACTTCGTTTAACATCTAGAACCTATCATAAAGAAAACTATGCAAAATCGCACATGATAAATACCTAAACAACTATCATAGGCATGATATGATTTCAAACCAATAAAATTAACATGCAACATGGATGGAAATGAATTTGTGAACCATATCTAAGATATATCCATGCTACGGAAAAATTAAAATAATCAAGACATAAAGTAATTCATGATAAATCTAAATATCTCAGAAATTGCTACAAATAGATATCATACTACTACATGGACATAAACAATCGTACAAGAAATACTAACATAATCATAAGCGAGACACAAATCAATAATTCATGAAACAACTATTATATACCTATAGACATCAAACAAATCCTATAGATTAAACATGGAGATTTCTACGCATGGCAATAGTTCTAAAAAATTAGAACACAAGCAAAAAATAAATATATATGTGGTAGCACAAATTACCGCACTAGAGGAAATACGTATAACTATTTTAACAATTTAAACAAGAGTAAAATAAATCTAATAAATCTTATTTTACTTCCAACATTAAGAAATAATTAGGAGCGACTCCTTGGCATATATAAAAAACAATGAAGATTACATTCTACCAAAAAGTTCACCGAATAATCTACACATGCATATGAGTGGACTATAGACAATAAAAAAATTGTCCACTCAAAACAATATGCAAAACTTATTTTAAATAACTGTGATTCATAAAAAATAATCTAACAACTCACGTGTCACAACAAAAAGAATAGAGGCATAACACGAACATATGGAAATATCATATAAAAAGATCACCGAACTAGAAAGCCCCTTGTATTCTACCGCAAGAATGAGTATGAAAATATATATTGTACTGTTTGCAAGATCAAACTATCAATCTAACACCACAACATGGTTACTACAACTACAAGAAATATTTCATATGTTGACCACAAGATTATCCGACAGACCAGAAATATAAAGACAAGCCGATGCCATCAAATCGATTTTTTTTGGACAAGCACGGCCAACGAGATAGATAGTTTGAAATATGACATCTATGAGATACTACGAGTGATGTTGAGAAGGTGTGCATGAGGAATTGGATAGAGGCTCACCCAGTTGGACAGAACGGTGTGGTGAACTTGACGAACAGTGTACACACACATGTGAAATTCTTCGCTTGTGGTCAACGGAATGCGTTCCTTCTTTCCTGAATGGATTCATCGCATCGAGGGGAAGCTTCTGGCGCAAGGGCATGGATGGAGATGCTTGAAGTCGCCGGGAACAAGCACCGGCGTTCATGGAGCATCAACACTTGGTGGATGTATTTTGGAAGAACAGAGAAGGGAGAGGGCAGGAGGTGGTAGGGGATTGCAAGAGGAGGTGGAGGCACACATATATATACTCACGGATTTGAGAACGGTTGAGAGTTAAGGGAGTCAAAGGATTGTAGTGCCTGTACGTTTCAGCTTCGCGTGCGCATGTACCTGCAAGTGTGGGTGGAGCCGTGAGGAAGGAGAGCCCTTGGGGTTTACCTTGGAAGATGGAAAGTGGAGAGAAATAAGGCAGGGGAAGTCAAGGAGAGGGAATTAAGGAGGCAACACGCAGAAGTGACTATGTGCATTTTCTGTTTGTATGTTTCTCTAGTATATGCATGTGAGATTTATGTGTGTATGTGAGGTTTATGTGTGAGGTTTATGTGTGTACGTGACAAGGAGGGGTTCAGCTACCATGTGGTAAATGGGATAAGGCCCATGTGGAAAATAAAGGAAGAAAAGAAAAGAGGAGAGATGGACTTTGGCTCATTCGGTTGAGAAAGAAAATAGAATGAGGTGGGCTGCACCTAAGAAAAGAGATAGAGAAAACAGAAATAAAAGCAAGAGATAAAATTGGACTATTCGATGGACAAACAAAAGTAAGATACATACTGAAAAGAGAGAGAAGGATTGGGACATAGAAATTCTGTCTGGAGTTTGGTAGATGGAAAATAAATTATTTTGTCTTTTAGGAAAATATAGAGAATTAATAGAAGCTCAAGCAAATATCAAACAAACTAAGAAAACCAATAAATTGGAGACTCACATATTTAAATATGCTGAAGAGGATAAAAACCATCCAAAAGAAAAGAACAAAACTCAAATTAATTTATGGTGGCATTAGTTCAAATTAAATCTCCAAATTATAAGAGTCCAGTTAAGCTTTGTTAACAAATAAAACCAACAAAAATTTTCTCGCCCTAATTTTTGTAAAACTTTTTTTAGAACATTTCGAGAATCGGGATGTTACAGTAGGCATGTTTTCCCCTCAGACTTAATAATTCTGGTCGCAAGGATTGGATGTGATACTAGGAATGAATTGGCTATTGAAGTATGGAGGAAATATCGATTGCGTTAGTAAGTTAATTCTGCTCACCACCCCGGAGGGAAAGAGAATCAAGTATGTATCCTGGCATGCGCCGAGGAGGACCCAAGTAAATTCTCTCACGGGGGTTGTTCAGGAGGAAGTGGCTATAGTGAAGGATTACCCGGATGTATTTCTAGAGGAATTACTAGGAATGCCGCCAGACCGAGACATTGAGTTTTTGATAGAGTTGTTGCCAGGCACTAGACTGATATCGAAGATGCCATACCAGATGCGTGTAAATGATCTGGAGGAGATAAAGAAGCATATTAAAGAACTATTGGAGAAAGGTTACACTCGACGAAGCTCGTCACCGTGGGGAGCCCCAGTGCTATTGGTTGAGAAGAAGGATGGATCTTTGAGAATGGTTGTTGATTATCTGGCATTGAATGAAGTGATGATCAAGAACAAGTACCCACTGCCGATGGTCAATGATTTGTTTGACCAGCTACAAGGAGCTAAAGTATCCTCCAAGATCAATCTGCGATCAGGATACCACCAGCTGAAGATCCGAGAACAGGATATACTTAAGACAGCTTTCACCACAAGGTACGGGCTATATGAGTACATGGTTATGTCATTCGGATTGACTAACGCCCCTGCCTATTTCATGAGTATGATGAATAAGATGTTCATGGAGTTCTTGGATAAGTTTTTTTGGGTGTTCATTGATGATATCTTGGTGTACTCAAAGAATGAAGAGGAGCACAAGGAGCATTTGTGTTTAGTTCTCGAGAAGCTTAGGGAACACCAGTTGTATGCCAAGTTCAGCAAGTGTGAGTTTTGGCTGAAGGAAGTTGGATTTCTTGGCTATGTTATATCAGGAGAAGGTATAGCAGTGGATCCTACCAAGGTTCAGTCTGTCACTGAGTTGTTGGCACCCACCTCAGTTGGAGAGATCCTCATTTTTCTTGTACTTGCAGGATGTTATCGGAGATTCATTGAGAATTTTTCTAAGATTGCGAAGCCCATGATGGAGTTGTTTAAGAAATACACTAAGTTTAAGTGGACAGATGAATGTGAGGCAAATTTTCAAGAGTTGAAGAAACGTTTGGTTACAACCCCAGTGCTGATTCTGCCGGATATACGCAAGGATTTCCAAGTGTATTGCGATGCTTCTCGCTTAGGACTTGGAGGTGTAGTTATGCAAGATGGAAGAGTGGTTTCATATGCCTCACGTCAACTTTGACCGCATGAGTTGAATTATGCCACGCATGATTTGGAGTTATCAGCCGCAGTTCATGCGTTGAAGATCTGGAGACATTTTCTTACTGGAAACCGTTGTGATGTGTACACGGATCACAAGAGTTTGAAGTACGTTTTCACTCAGAAGGAACTGAATCTTAGGCAAAGGAGATGGTTGGAGCTTATAAAGGATTATGACATGAAGTTGCATTATCATCCAGGCAAGGCCAATGTCGTAGCAGACGCTTTGAGCCAGAAGAGTTATGCCAATACCCTCATAAGCGGGGAATTACCAAAGGAGTTAGCCGAAGATCTCAGGGAGCTACATTTGGAGATAGTCCCTAGTGGTTTTGTCGTAGCAATGGAGGTTCAGTCGACTTTATTGGGAAAGACTCGAGAAGCTCAGAAGGATGATAAGGAGAATGCGGAGATAAAGAAGAAGATGAGCAAAGGAAAAGCCAAAGGTTTTCGCGAGGATGAGGACGACACCTTGTGGTTTTAGGACCGTGTTTATGTGCCCAATAATGCAGAGATCAGGAAGTTAATACCGCAGGAAGCTCATGGCTCGCCATACTTGATACACCCCGGAAACACCAAGATGTATTTGGATTTGAAGGAGTGTTTCTGGTGGACTTGTATGAAGAAGGATATTGCCGAGTATGTAGCTGTATGTGATGTATGTCAGAGAGTGAAGGCAGAACATCAGAAGGTAGCCGGATTACTACAGCCTATGCCGATACCCGAATGGAAGTGGGATAAGCTTGGCATGGATTTTATCACTGGATTACCCCAGGACCCGATCGGGATACGACTCTATCTAGGTAGTACTTGATCGCTTGACCAAAGTGGCTCATTTTATCCCAGTGAAAACCACCTATATGAGTGCGAAGTTGGCCAAGATATATATTACCAGGATCGTGTGCCTGCATGGAGTTCCAAGGACCATTGTATCAAATAGAGGGACCCAGTTTACTTCGAAGTTTTGGAATCGGCTGCACCAGAGTTTGGGTACCAGGCTAGAGTTCAGTACAGCCTTTCATCCGCAGACAGATAGACAGACCGAGAGAGTCAATCAGATTCTGGAGGACATGTTGAGAGCTTGTGCGCCAGATTATGGATCTAGCTGGGATGATAATTTACCTTACGCGGAGTGTTGGGAAACGTAGTAATTTCAAAATTTTCCTACGCACACACAAGATCATGGTGATGCATAGCAACGAGAGGGGAGAGTGTGATCTATGTACCCTCATAGACCGACAGCGGAAGCGTTATGACAACGTGGTTGATGTAGTCGTACGTCTTCATGGCCCAACCGATCAAGCACCGAAACTACGGCACCTCTGAGTTCTAGCACACGTTCAGCTCGATGACGATCCCCGGACTCCGATCCAGCAAAGTGTCGGGGAAGAGTTCCGTCAGCACAATGGCATGGTGACGATCTTGATGTTCAACTGTCGCATGCCTTCGTCTAAGCACCACTACAATATTATCGAGGACTATGGTGGAAGGGGGCACCGCACACGGCTAAGAGAATGATCTTAGAGATCAACTTGTGTGTCTAGGGGTGCCCCCTGCCCCCGTATATAACGGAGCCAAGGGAGGGTGCAGCCGGCCCTAGGAGGAGGCGCGCAGGAGGAGTCCTACTCCTACCGGGAGTAGGTCTCCCCCCTTTCCCTAGTTGGATTAGGACTTGGGGAAGAAGGAAGAGAGGGAAGAAAGGAAAGGGGGGCTCTGCCCCCCCTCCTTGTGCAATTTGGACTTGGGGGGGGGGGAGGGGCGCGCGGCAACCCATAGGCCTCCTCTCCTCTTCCTCCACTAGGCCCATTAAGGCCCATTAGGTTACCGGGGGGTTCCGGTAACCTCCCGGTACTCCGGTAAAATGCCGATTTCACCTGGAACACTTCCGATGTCCAAACATAGGCTTCCAATATATCAATCTTTATGTCTCGACCATTTCGATACTCCTCGCCGTGTCCGTGATCACATCCGGGACTCCGAACTAACTTCGGTACATCAAAACTCATAAACTCATAATATAACTATCGTCGAAACCTTAAGCGTGCGGACCCTACGGGTTCGAGAACTATGTAGACATGACCGAGACACGTCTCCGTTCAATAACCAATAGCGGAACCTGGATGCTCATATAGGCTCCCACATATTCTACGAAGATCTTTATCGGTCTGACCGCATAACAACATACGTTGTTCCCTTTGTCATCGGTATGTTACTTTCCCGAGTTTCAATCGTCAGTATCTTAATACCTAGTTCAATCTCATTACCGGCAAGTCTCTTTGCTCGTTTCGTAATACATCATCTCACAACTAACTCATTAGTTACAATGCTTGCAATGCTTATGTGATGTGCATTACCGAGAGGGCCCAGAGATACCTCTCCGACAATCGGAGTGAAAAATCCTAATCTCGAAATACGCCAATCCAACATTTACCTTTGGAGACACCTGTAGAGCTCCTTTATAATCACCCAGTTACGTTGTGACGTTTGGTAGCACACAAAGTGTTCCTCCGGTAAACGGGAGTTTCATAATCTCATAGTCATAGGAACATGTATAAGTCATGAAGAAAGCAATAGCAACATACTAAACGATCGGGTGCTAAGCTAATGGAATGGGTCATGTCAATCACATCATTCTCCTAATAATGTGATCCCGTTAATCAAATGACAACACATGTCTATGGTTAGGAAACTTAACCATCTTTGATTAACGAGCTATTCAAGTAGAGGCATATTAGTGACATTTAGTTTGTCTATGTATTCACACAAGTATTATGTTTCCAGATAATACAATTCTAGCATGAATAATAAACATTTATCATCATATAAGGAAATAAAATAATAACTCTATTATTGCCTCTAGGGAATATTTCCTTCAGTCTCCCACTTGCACTAGAGTCAATAATCTAGATTACACAGTAATGATTCTAACACCCATGGAGCTTTGGTGCTGATCATGTTTTGCTCGTGGAAGAGACTTAGTCAATGGGTCTGCTACATTCAGATCCGTATGTATCTTGAAAATCTCTATGTCTCCCACCTGGACTAGATCCCGGATGGAATTGAAGCGTCTCTTCATATGCTTGGTTCTCTTGTGAAATCTGGATTCCTTTGCCAAGGCAATTGCACCAGTATTGTCACAAAAGATTTTCATTGGACCCGATGCACTAGGTATGACACCTAGATCGGATATGAACTCCTTCATCCAGACTCCTCCGTTTGCTGCTTCCGAAGCAGCTATGTACTCCGCTTCACATGTAGATCCCGCCACAACGCTTTGTTTAGAACTGCACCAACTGACAGCTCCACCGTTTAATCTAAACACGTATCCGGTTTGTGATTTAGAATCGCCCGGATCAGTGTCAAAGCTTGCATCAACGTAACCATTTACGATGAGCTCTTTGTCACCTCCATATATGAGAAACATATCCTTAGTCCTTTTCAGGTATTTCAGGATGTTCTTGACCGCTGTCTAGTGATCCACTCCTGGATTACTTTGGTACCTCCCTGCTAGACTTATAGCAAGACACACATCAGGTCTGGTACACAGCATTGCATACATGATAGAGCCTATGGCTGAAGCATAGGGAACATCTTTCATTTTCTCTCTATCTTCTGCATTGGTCGGGCATTGAGTCTTACTCAATTTCAGACCTTGTAACACAGGCAAGAATCCTTTCTTTGCTTGATCCATTTTGAACTTCTTCAAAACTTTGTCAAGGTATGTGCTTTGTAAAAGTCCAATTAAGCGTCTTGATCTATCTCTATGGATCTTAATGCCCAATATGTAAGCAGCTTCACCGAGGTCTTTCATTGAAAAACTCTTATTCAAGTATCCCTTTATGCTATCCAGAAATTCTATATCATTTCCGATTAGTAATATGTCATCTACATATAATGTCAGAAATGCTACAGAGCTCCCACTCACTTTGTTGTAAATACAGGCTTCTCCAAAAGTCTGTACAAAACCAAATGCTTTGATCACACTACCAAAACGTTTATTCCAACTCCGAGAGGCTTGCACCAGTCCATAAATGGATCGCTGGAGCTTGCACACTTTGTTAGCTCCCTTTGGATCGACAAAACCTTTCGGCTACATCATATACAACCCTTTTTCCAGAAATCCATTCAGGAATGCAGTTTTGGCATCCATCTGCCAAATTTCATAATCATAAAATGCGGCAATTGCTAACATGATTCGGACAGACTTAAGCATCGCTACGGATGAGAAGGTCTCATCGTAGTCAATCCCTTGAACTTGTCGAAAACCTTTTGCGACAAGTCGAGCTTTGTAGACAGTAACATTACCGTCAGCGTCAGTCTTCTTCTTGAAGATCCATTTATTCTCAATTACTTGCTGATCTTTAGGCAAGTCAACCAAAGTCCACACTTTGTTCTCATACATGGATCCCATCTCAGAGTTCATGGCTTCAAGCCATTTTGCGGAATCTGGACTCACCATCGCTTCTCCATAGTTCGTAGGTTCATCATGATCTAGTAGCATGACTTCTAGAACAGGATTACCGTACCACTCTGGTGCGGATCTTACTCTGGTTGATCTACGAGGTTCAGTAGTATCTTGTTCTAAAGTTTCATGATCTTCATCATTAGCTTACTCACTAATTGGTGTAGGTGTCACATAAACCAGTTTCTGTGATGTACTACTTTCCAATAGGGAGCAGGTACAGTTACCTCATCAAGTTCTACTTTCCTCCCACTCACTTCTTTTGAGAGAAACTCCTTCTCTAGAAAGTTTCCGAATTTGGCAACAAAAGTCTTGCCTTCGGATCTGTGCTAGAAGGTGTATCCAATAGTTTCCTTTGGATATCCTATGAAGACACATTTCTATGATTTGGGTTCGAGCTTATCAGGTTGAAGCTTTTTCACATAAGCATTGCAGCCCCAAACTTTCAGAAACGACAACTTTGGTTTCTTGCCAAACCACAATTCATAAGGCGTCGCCTCAACGGATTTTGATGGTGCCCTATTTAACGTGAATGCGGCCGTCTCTAAATCATAACCCCAAAACGATAGCGGTAAATCAGTAAAAGACATCATAGATCGCACCATATCTAGTAAAGTACGATTACAACGTTCGGACACACCATTATGCTGTGGTGTTCCAGGTGGCGTGGGTTGCGAAACTATTCCGCATTGTTTCAAATGTACACCAAACTCGTAACTCAAATATTCTCCTCCACGATCAGATCGTAGGAATTTTATTTTCTTGTTACGATGATTTTCAACTTCACTCTGAAATTCTTTGAACTTTTCAAATGTTTCAGACTTATGTTTCATTAAGTAGATATACCCATATCTGCTTAAGTCATCTGTGAAGGTGAGAAAATAACGATATCCGCCACGAGCCTCAACATTCATCGGACCACATACATCTGTATGTATGATTTCCATCAAATCTGTTGCTCTCTCCATAGTACCGGAGAACGGTGTTTTTGTCATCTTACCCATAAGGCACGGTTCGCAAGTACCAAGTGATTCATAATCAGGTGGTTCCAAAAGTCCATCAGTATGGAGTTTCTTCATGCGCTTTACACCGATATGACCTAAACGGCAGTGCCACAAATAAGTTGCACTATCATTATCAACTCTGCATCTTTTGGCTTCAACATTATGAATGTGTATGTCACCACTATCGAGATTCAATAAGAATAGACCATTGTTCATGGGTGCATGACCATAAAAGATTTTACTCATATAAATAGAACAACCATTATTCTTTGATTTAAATGAATAACCGTCTCGCATCAAACAAGATCCAGATATAATGTTCATGCTCAATGCTGGCACCAAATAACAATTATTTAGGTCTAATACTAATCCTGAAGGTAGATGTAGAGGTAGTGTGCCGACCGCGATCACATCGACTTTGGAACCATTTCCCACGCGCATCGTCACCTCGTCCTTAGCCAATCTTCGCTTAATCCGTAGTCCCTGTTTCGAGTTGCAAATGTTAGCAACAGAACCAGTATCAAATACCCAGGTGCTACTGCGAGCATTAGTAAGGTACATATCAATAACATGTATATCGCATATACCTTTGTTCACCTTGCCATCCTTCTTATCCGCCAAATACTTGGGGCAGTTCCGCTTCCAGTGACCAGTCCGCTTGCAGTAGAAGCACTCAGTTTCAGGCTTAGGTCCAGATTTGGGTTTCTTCTCTTGAGCAGCAACTTGCTTGCTGTTCTTTTTGAAGTTCCCCTTCTTCTTCCCTTTGCCCTTTTTCTTGAAACTAGTGGTCTTGTTGACCATCAACACTTGATGCTCCTTCTTGATTTCTACCTCCGCAGCTTTCAGCATTGTGAAGAGCTCGGGAATAGTCTTATTCATCCCTTGCATATTATAGTTCATCACGAAGCTCTTGTAGCTAGGTGGCACTGATTGGAGAATTCTGTCAATGACACAATCATCTGGAAGATTAACTCCCAATTGAATCAAGTGATTATTATACCCAGACATTTTGAGTATATGCTCACTGACAGAACTGTTCTCCTCCATCTTGCAGCTATAGAACTTATTGGAGACTTCATATCTCTCAATCCGGGCATTTGCTTGAAATATTAACTTCAACTCATGGAATATCTCATATGCTCCATGACGTTCAAAACGTCGTTGAAGTCCCGATTCTAAGCCGTAAAGCATGGCACACTGAACTATCGAGTAGTAATCAGCTTTGCTCTGCCAGACGTTCATAACATCTGGTGTTGCTCCAGCAGCAGGCCTGGCACCCAGCGGTGCTTCCAGGATGTAATTATTCTGTGCAGTAATGAGGATAATCCTCAAGTTACGGACCCAGTCCGTGTAATTGCTATCATCATCTTTCAACTTTGCTTTCTCAAGGAACGCATTAAAATTCAACGGAACAACAGCACGGGCCATCTATCTACAATCAAACATAAACAAGCAAGATACTATCAGGTACTAAGTTCATGATAAATTTAAGTTCAATTAATCATATTACTAAAGAACTCCCACTTAGATAGACATCTCTCTAATCCTCTAAGTGATCACGTGATGCTAATCAACTAAACCATGTCCGATCATCACGTGAGATGGAGTAGTTTCATTGGTGAACATCACTATGTTGATCATATCTACTATATGATTCATGCTTGACCTTTTGGTCTCCGTGTTCTGAGGCCATATCTGTATATGCTTGGCTCGTCATGTATAACCTGAGTATTCCGCGTGTGCAACTGTTTTGCACCCGTTGTATTTGATTGTAGAGCCTATCACACCCGATCATCACGTGGTGTCTCAGCACGAAGAACTTTCGCAACGGCGCATACTCAGGGAGAACACTTCTTGATAATTAGTGAGAGATCATCTTATCATGCTACCGTCAATCAAAGCAAGATAAGATGTAGAAAAGATAAACATCACATGCAATCAATATAAGTGATATGATATGGCCATCATCGTCTTGTGCTTGTGATCTCCATCTTCGAAGCACCGTCATGATCACCATCGTCACCGGCGCGACACCTTGATCATCATCGTAGCATCGTTGTCGTCTCGCCAATCATATGCTTCCACGACTATCGCTACCGCTTAGTGATAAAGTAAAGCATTACAGTGCAATTGCATTGCATACAATAAAGAGACAACCATATGGCTCCTGCCAGTTGCCGATAACTCAGTTACAAAACATGATCATCTCATACAATAAAATTTAGCATCATGTCTTGACCATATCACATCACAACATGCCCTACAAAAACAAGTTAGACGTCCTCTACTTTGCTGTTGCAAGTTTTACGTGGCTGCTACGGGCTTAGCAAGAACCGCTCTTACCTACACATCAAAACCACAACGATAGTTTGTCAAGTTGGTGCTGTTTGAACCTTCGCAAGGACCGGGCGTAGCCACACTTGTTTCAACTAAAGTTGGAGAAACTGACACCCGCTAGCCACCTTTGTGCAAAGCACGTCGGGAGAACCGGTCTCGTGTAAGCGTACACGTAATGTCGGTCCGGGCCGCTTCGTCCAACAATACCGCCGAACCAAAGTATGACATGCTGGTAAGCAGTATGACTTATATCTCCCACAACTCACTTGTGTTCTACTCGTGCATATAACATCAACGCATAAAACCTAGGTTCGGATGCCACTGTTGGGGAACGTAGTAATTTCAAAATTTTCCTACGCACACACAAGATCATGGTGATGCATAGCAACGAGAGGGGAGAGTGTGATCTACGTACCCTCGTAGACCGACAGCGGAAGCGTTATGACAACGCGGTTGATGTAGTCGTACGTCTTCACGGCCCGACCGATCAAGCACCGAAACTACGGCACCTCCGAGTTCTAGCACACGTTCAGCTCGATGACAATCCCCGGACTCCGATCCAGCAAAGTGTCGGGGAAGAGTTCCGTCAGCACGACGGCATGGTGACGATCTTGATGTTCAACTGTCGCAGGGCTTCGCCTAAGCACCACTACAATATTATCGAGGACTATGGTGGAAGGGGGCACCGCACACGGCTAAGAGAACGGTCTTAGAGATCAACTTGTGTGTCTAGGGGTGCCCCCTGCCCCCGTATATAAAGGAGCCAAGGGAGGGTGCAGCCGGACCTAGGAGGAGGCGTGCAGGAGGAGTCCTACTCCTACCGGGAGTAGGACTCCCCCCTTTCCCTAGTTGGATTAGGACTTGGGGAAGAAGGAAGAGAGGGAAGAAAGGAAGGGGGGGCGCCTCCCCCCTCCTTGTCCAATTCGGACTTGGGGGGGGAGGGGCGCGCGGCCGCCCATAGGCCGCCTCTCCTCTTCCTCCACTAGGCCCATTAAGGCCCATTAGGTTACCGGGGGGTTCCGGTAACCTCCCGGTACTCCGGTAAAATGTCGATTTCACCCGGAACACTTCCGATGTCCAAACATAGGTTTCCAATATATCAATCTTTATGTCTCCACCATTTCGAGACTCCTTGTCATGTCCGTGATCACATCCGGGACTCCGAACTAACTTCGGTACATCAAAACTCATAAACTCATAATATAACTGTCATCGAAACCTTAAGCGTGCGGACCTTACGGGTTTGAGAACAATGTAGACATGACCGAGACACGTCTCCGGTCAATAACCAATAGCGGAACCTGGATGCTCATATTGGCTCCGACATATTCTACGAAGATCTTTATCGGTTTGACCGCATAACAACATACATTGTTCCCTTTGTCATCGGTATGTTACTTGCCCGAGATTCGATCGTCGGTATCTTAATACCTATTTCAATCTCGTTACCAGCAAGTCTCTTTACTCGTTTTGTAATACATCATCTCGCAACTAACTCATTAGTCACAATGCTTGCAAGGCTTATGTGATGTGCATTACAGAGAGGGCCCAGAGATACCTCTCCGACAATCGGAGTGACAAATCCTAATCTCGAAATACGCCAACCCAACATTTACCTTTGGAGACACCTGTAGAGCTCCTTTATAATCACCCAGTTACGTTGTGACGTTTGGTAGCACACAAAGTGTTCCTCCAGTAAACGGGAGTTGCATAACCTCATAGTCATAGGAACATGTATAAGTCATGAAGAAAGCAATAGCAACATGCTAAACGATCGGGTGCTAAGCTAATGGAATGGGTCATGTCAATCACATCATTCTCCTAATAATGTGATCCCGTTAATCAAATGACAACACATGTCTATGGTTAGGAAACTTAACCATCTTTGATTAACGAGCTAGTCAAGTAGAGGCATACTAGTGACGTTTAGTTTGTCTATGTATTCACACAAGTATTATGTTTCCGGATAATACAATTCTAGCATGAATAATAAACATTTATCATGATATAAGGAAATAAAATAATAACTTTATTATTGCCTCTAGGGCATATTTCCTTCATGGAGTTCTCATACAACAGCAGCTACCAGGCCAGTGTGAAGATGGCACCTTTCAAAGCTTTGTATGGAAGGAGGTGTAGGACACCATTGATGTGGGATGAAGTCGGAAACCGTCAGTTGTTTGGACCTGATTTGATTAGGGAGTCCGAAGAGAAGGTCAAGTTTATTTGCGATAGACTAAAGGTAGCTCAGTCCAGGCAGAATAGTTATGCAGACTCAAAACGCAAGGAGGTAGTCTATGAAATCGGATATAGAGCATATCTTCGAGTGTCACCTCTGCGAGGAGTTAAACGCTTTGGAGTTAAGGAAAAGTTAGCTCCAAGGTTTGTAGGACCATACCGAGTTTCTGAACGTATCAAGTTGGAGTTACCTGAAGGACTGTCAGAGTTCATGATGTGTTTCACATTTACCAGTTGAAGAATTCCTCTAAGAGATAAAGTTCCCCTGGAAGCAATTCAGTTGGATAGTGATCTAACCTACGAGGAGAAACCTGTCAAGATTCTTGAGTTTGCCAGCCGAGTCACACGCAAATGTTATCAAGTTTTGCAAAGTTCAGTGGAGCCACCATACCGAGGATGAATCCACCTATGAACGAGAGGAAGACCTACGGAAATACCACCCACACCTATTTTCTACCCAACACGAATCTCAAGGACGAGATTCATCTTAAGGGGAGTAGGTTTGTAACATCCCAACTTTTCAATTTCGAATGTTATATATAGGTCATCATATGCATATCATATTTTATTTGCGTTTTGGTTTTGATCCTAGAAATTCTAAGCAACTCAAGGACCCATGGAGAGAGTTGGGGATTTAATTCATTTTCATATTTGAATTCTTCTCAAATATTGAAAAGAGGATCATTTTGGTTTTAATTATTTTTCTCTCCAAAATTTTTCGTATATAAAAATAAAAGAGAGGAGATAATATGACTGCGCCAAAATAAATACATATTGGAAGAAAAATATTTAAAATCAAATAAATATTTATTGGGATTTTTATTTCTATTTTATTCGAATAAGAAAATATGCATTTTTCAAAATTTGCATTTTAGGCCAGAAAAATGTTCACTTCGTTCTAAATATTTTATTTAGACAGTGAAAATTGTTTTTGGCATTTTTAGGATTTTTTTATATTTACTTAGGATTTTTCCTTTTCGGCGGAAATTATTTCATAAAAATATATTCCCGAACCGAACTTGGCCGAAGGCCCAGCCGGGCCGCTGCATCGCCGCCTGCCCTGCCTCGCCCCGCCGTGCCCTCACCGGACTACCGAGGAAGTTCGAGCTCGCCACGCCGCCGACGCCTTCCCCAAGTCGGACCGCCCTCCCCCCGAGGCTATTTAAGCCGCCACCCCGACCCCTCTGCCCTCGTCGCGCCACGCCGCCGCAACCACCACCGCCGCCCCGCGTCGCCTGCTGCCGCCGCCTCGTCTCGCGCTGTCCGTTGCGCCGCCTCGCCGCAGCCGCGGAGCCCCGCCGGAGCCGCCTCGCCATCCGACGCCATTGACCCCACCGACCTGCCGGTTTTCTTCGGTAAACCAGTAAAAACCGCAAATTCGTTCGTTTGCTTTTGTTAGCGGACGTTCGCGCCGTAGTCTTTTCGTTATTTTATTTTTAGCCAGGGACTTATCCGCGATTACTTTTATCGTAGATTGGCCCCTGATCTTCAAACCCTCGCAACTTTTTAACTGTTCGTCCAAATATAGTGAAGCCAACACCAAACTCTTCGTCTCGAGCCCCTCTTTCTGGTTAATTAACTTGAAAATGGTTTTTACAATTTAAAAATTGGTTTCAAGCAGATTTGAATTCGAAGTTCTTTTGACCGTAGTTTCAGTTCCATAGCTCCGATTTGATTGATTCTTTTTGCAAATCGAAGATTTTTAGTTGGACTTTCTGATTTGGATCTTCTCATTTGACTTTTACACTTTCATCTATGCTTGAGTGCTTATGTATGCTATTGTTTTTTGCAATAGAATTCCCGTAGTGTGAAGCGTGCTACTACGAGTCTTTAGGTTTTGCGGATCGTCAGGAAGGCAAGTAACACATTGACCGTACTCTTTTCATACCCAGTATTTATGCATTAGTTACAATCCTCAAACACTTCATGATTACGAGTCTTTAGGTATTGGGAAGTAGATGGTGAGGTAGAACCTATTGCCCTTTTATTATCAAACCCTTGGGAATTACTTCTACGTTATGCTTATACTGCTATGCTATGCTCGTAGACGAGGTTTGGATTGAGTGATCCATGACAGATTTGAGATTGTTAATTTAAGGTGGCTACTTAAATACACATCTGGGTGGATTGGTTGCGGGCACTTGGGGATATACCAGTGTTGTCCTTTGGTTGGCCACCCAGGCTCAAAGGGATCATAAGATTATTCATGCTAGAAACTTCCATGTGCATCCACAAGCTATTATGGGCTCTAGCATAGTTGAGTATGTTGCACAACCTCTTTCCGTGGTGGGCTAGCAGATGTAGGGGAAAGTAGGTGTAACTGTTCATCCAGAGTAAAGAGTTATTGTTTCTGAAAGACTGTGTCTCGGTCATCCGTTTCTCAAACACCATGTAGTGCGAGAAAACCAACGGAGCAGATCGAGTCTTGTGGGGAAAAGTGCGCAAACCTCTGCAGAGTGTACAAACTAATCATGGTTAGCCGTGTCACCAGTTATGGACAACTTGAGTATCTGGTTCTTTGATTATCACGTTGATCTCGTCACTCTAAACTAATTTTTTGGGTTAATAATTACTTTTTAATTGGGATTGTGATGGGGGTACCATTCTCAATGTTTATCAACTACCAACAAGCAAAAAGAAGAACGAGAAATCTTTTTGGGTTTTATTTTTAATTACTACTACATGCATGGAAAGTAAACTAGCTAAAAGCTACAACTATTTTTTTGGTTTTTCTTAAGGTTTATCAAACACACAAGAAGAAAGCATAAAAAGGAAAATAACCTAGCATGGATATTACAATGAAAAAGTATGAGCACCGACAACTAGCATGAGTGTGTGAGCAGGAATGTAATGTCGGTGACAAATGCGTACTCCCACAAGCTTAGGCTTTTGGCCTAAGTTGGTCTATGGCCACGGCTGGCCTGGCGGATAGCCAATGTTGTAGCTGGGATCATACTGAGAAGGATCCCCCTGGTGCCACTTGTTGGCAATCTCCTCCGGATTCCACTGATAAACAGACTGCCGCTGAGGATCAAATTGTGGTTCCGGCTCTGGCTCTGTAGCTGATGTGGGGTTTCGGTAGGCATAAATGGCCTCCAGCGGAACAAGGTACTTGCCTGCAGATAAGTCAAACAAGGAAGGAATAGGAAAAGTAATAGTCTTAGGGTGATTCTTATCAAATATCAGCTTGTACTTAAGCATCTTTTCCTTATTCTTAATAATAAAATCATGTGCTACCATACTCTTATAGTCTAGAAAAACAGGAGGCAGCAACTTCTCTTCCTTCTCATAATGCCTAATAGGTATGTTAAAATGTGCAGCTGGGCGCGAGGCAAAGATACCTTCCATGATGGGGCCCTTAGTACAGTTAAGATTTAACCGCTTTGCAACAATAGTGCCCATACTAAATGTGTCATCACGGAACAAGGCATGGCACAAAATAACAATATCGGGGGCACTAAGGTTGCCACAGTTTCCGCGACCAATTAAGCATCTAGTAGAAAATATTGCAAAGTAACGTAAAACAGGAAAATGTATGCTAGTGATTCTTGCATCGGAAACTTTCCTCGTTTCACCTACAACAATTGTATCAATAAACCCTTCCACATCGTCATGATGCAGTTCCTCTACACTGCCCTCAAAAGGGATTAAACATATCCGACAAAAGTCATGAAGTGACATCTCCTATGCTCATCATATAAATAAAATTCCACCGAAGGTGGTGAGATCCTAGCATGGAAATGAAAGTTTTGCACAAAGATATTGGTGAGTAAGAGATACTGTTCGCATTGGTCGTGGAGGATGGTGGTGAGGCGTGCATTCTCAGCCAACTCATAAAAATCATCATAAATCTCGGCTGATCTCAAGAAATTATCAAAAGGCCATTCACATGGTCGAACTTCCACGGTGCGAGGGAGATTATATTTGGGCCTCTTATACTCCTCACTTTGCTTATCCTTCGAGCTTCGGCTCGATGAGCCCCACCAAAATCTCTTCAACTTTTTCTGAAAATATCTGAAATTTTTAGTAACTTCAAAATAAAAGTGAACCAAACTCAACAATATTGATAGCAACTACTCCTACAAGTGCCTAGAGGCAATATCATGCATTAAAACTACTTTTGACCATATAAATTTGACATGCAAGCTCAAGAACAGGGTCACCTAAGCAGCAAAAATATGCAATGAATAAAGCACTAGAACAAAAACTAATTATACCATTGGAGGAGTCACATACCAAAGAACAATCCCCCAAAGCTGTTTTGTGAATGGAGCTTTGAGCTAGGAGATCGAAAATGGCAGCAACATGAGCTTGAACTCGGGTTTGAGCTGGCTACTGATTTTTTTGGGAGGAAGAAGGAGTGTGTGGTAGCTGCAATAAGTGGAAGGGAGCCACCATGGGCCCACGAGGCAGGGGGCGTGCCCAGGGGGTGGGCGCGCCCTGGACCCTCGTGGCCAGGTGCTTGCTCCCCCTGCTGTGTTCTCAATGCCAGATATTCTCAAATATTCCAGAAAAAATCATATTTAAATTTCAGGGCATTTGGAGAACTTTTATTTTCGGGGTATTTTTTATTGCATGGGCAGACAGAATATACTTTTTTTGCTTTATTTAATATAAGTAACAGAAAGTGAAAAGAGGGTACAGAGAGTTGTGTTTTCTAAATTCATCCATCTCATGCTCATCAAAAGGAACCCACTAACAAGGTTGATCAAGTCTTGTTAACATACTCATTCCGAATTGCATGAAACCGGAGAATTTTCGAATAAGACTAGGTTACCTCAATGGGGATATGCATGTCCCCAACAATAAGAATATCATTTTTTGACAGTAGGAAGAGGAAATTCAAAACCTCCAATAGTAATTGTTGAAATTTTTCCAATAGAATTGATACTGTGGACTTGAGGTTGTTTCCTCGGAATGTGTACCGTATGCTCTTTACCGTTAACATGAAAAGTGACACTGCCTTTGGTGCAATCAATAACAGCCCCTACAGTATTGAAAAAGGGTCTTCCAAGTATAATAGACATACTATCGTACTCGGGCATATCAAGAATAACAAAGTCCATTAAAATAGTAACGTTTGCAACCACAACAAGCACATCCTCACAAATACCGACAGGTATAGCAGTTGATTGATCAGCCATTTGCAGAGATATTTCAGTAGGTGTCACCTTATTCAAATCAAGTCTACGATATAAAGAGAGAGGCATAACACTAACACTGGCTCCAAGATCACATAGAGCAGTTTTAACATACTTTCTTTTAATGGAGCATGGTATAGTTGGTACTCCTGGATCTCCTAGTTTCTTTGGTATTCCACCCTTAAAAGTATAATTAGCAATCATGGTGGAAATTTCCGCTTCCGGTATTTTTCTTTTATTAGTAACAATTTCCTTCATATACTTAGCATAAGGATTCATTTTAAGCATGTCAGTCAAACGCATATGCAAAAATATAGGTCTAATCATTTCAGCAAAGCGCTCAAAATCCTCATCATCCTTTTTCATGGATGGTTTATGAGGAAAAGGCATGGGTTTCTAAACCCATAGTTCTCTTTCTTTACCGTGCTTCCTAGCAACAAAGTCTCTCTTATCATAATGTTGATTCTTTGATTGTGGGTTATCAAGATCAACAGCAAGTTCAATTTCTACATCATTATCATTGCTAGGTTGAGCATCAACATGAACATCATCATTAATATTATCACTAGGTTCAAGTTCATTACCAGATTGTGTTTCAGCATCAGAAATAGAAATATCATTGGGATTCTCAGGTGTGTCAATAACAGGTTCACTAGAAGCATGCAAAGTCCTATCATTTTTCTTTTTCTTCCTTTTAGAAGGACTAGGTGCATCTATATTAGCTCTCTGAGAATCTCTCTCAATTCTCTTAGGATGGCCTTCAGGATACAAAGGTTCCTGAGTCATTTTACCACCTCTAGTCACAACTCTAACAACATTATTATTTTTCTTACTATTTCATTCATTGAGAAAATCATTCTGACTTTTAAGTACTTGTTCTACTTGAGTGGTAACCATAGAAGCAAGTTTACTAATAAGTTTAAGTTCACCTTTAACATTAGCCATATAATCACTCAAGTGTTCAATCATGTAAGCATCATGTTTCAATTGTCTACCAACATAAGCATTGAAGTTCTCTTGTTTAACAATAAAATTTTCAAACTCATCTAAGCATTGGCTAGCAGACTTATAACGAGGAATATCACCTTCATCAAATCTATAGAGAGAATTTACCTTTACTACTGGCGTCGGGTTATCAAGACCATGTGTTTCTTCAACAGGCGGTAAATTAATACTATGTATTTCTCCAATAGGAGGTAAATTCTTAACATCTTCAGCTTTAATATCTTTTTCTTTCATAGATTTCCTTGCCTCTTGCATCTCTTCAGGACTGAGAAATAGAATACCCCTTTTCTTCAGAGTTGGCTTAGGAGTTGGTTCAGGAAGTGTCCAATTGTTTTCATTAGTCAACATATTATTCAACAGAATTTCAGCTTGATCAACCGTTCTTTCCCTAAAAACACAACCAGCACAACTATCCAGGTGGTATCTGGAAGCATCGGTTAGTCCATGATAAAAGATATCAAGTATTTCATTTTCTTGAGAGGATGATCAAGCAAAGCATTAAGTAATTGGAGAAGCCTCCCCCAATCTTGTGGGAGACTCTCTTCTTCAATTTGCACAAAATTATATATTTCCCTTAGAGTAGCTTGTTTCTTATGAGCAGGGAAATATACAGTAGAGAAGTAATAAATCATATCCAGGGACTACGCACACAACCAGGATCAAGAGAATTAAACCATATCTTAGCATCACCCTTTAATGAGAACGGAAATAATTTAAGGATATCACTGTAGCGAGTTTTCTCATCATTAGTGAACAGGGTAGCTATATCATTTAATTTAGTAAGATGTGCCACAACAGTTTTAGATTCATAGCCATAGCAAGGATCAAATTCAACTAAAGTAATTATATCAGGATCAACAGAGAATTCATAATCCTTATAAGTAACAAAGATAGGTGAAATAGCATAAGCACGATCATATTTCATTCTAGCATCCATAGATTTTTGTTTCAGCTTAGCTAATAGTTTCTTAAGATCACTTCTATCATTTCAAGCAAGAAAGTCTCTAGAAGTTTCTTCATCCATAACATAACCATCAGGAACAACATGCAATTCTTATCTAGGGGGAGAATCTTCATCATCACTTTCATCAATATTATTAGTTTCAATAATTTCATTCTCTCTAACCCTTGCAAGTTGTTCATCAAGAAATTCACCAAGTGGCACAGTAGTATCAAGCATAGAAGTAGTTTCATCATAAGTATCATGCATAACAGAAGTGGAATCATCAATAACATGCCACATATTAGAATTAATAGCAGAAACTGGTTTAGGTGTCATAAGCTTGCTCAAAACAGAAGGTGAATAAAGTGCAGAGCTAGATGGCAGTTCCTTACCTCCCCTCGTAGTTGAGGGCTAAATCTTGGTTCTTGGATCTTTCAAGTTCTTCATAATGATAAGCAGATATAAATCCCAAGTGACTCAAAGAATGGAGCTATGCTCCCCGGCAACGGCGCCAGAAAATAGTCTTGATAACCCACAAGTATAGGGGATCGCAACAGTTTTCGAGGGTAGAGTATTTAACCCAAATTTATTGATTCGACACAAGGGGAGCCAAAGAATATTCTCAAGTATTAGCAGCTGAGTTGTCAATTCAACCACACCCGGAAACTTAATATCTGTAGCAAGGTATTTAGTAGAAAGTAATATGATAGTAGTGGTAAAGATAGCCAAAGGTAACGGTAGCAAAAGTAATATTTTTGGGTTTTATAGTGATTGTCACAGTAGCAGCAGAAAATTAAATAAGTTAAGAACAATATATGAAAAGCTCGTAGGCATTGGATCGGTGATGGAGAATTATGCTGGATGCGATCGATCATGTAACAGTCATAACCTAGGGTGACCTAGAACTAGCTCCAGTTCATCAATGTAATGTAGGCATGTATTCCGAATATAGTCATACGTGCTTATGGAAAGAACTTGCATGACATCTTTTGTCCTACCCTCCCGTGGCAGCGGGGTCCTAATGGAAAATAAGGGATATTAAGGCCTCCTTTTAATAGAGTGCCGGACCAAAGCATTAACACATAGTGAATACATGAACTCCTCAAACTACGATCATCACAGGGAGTTGTCCTGATTATTGTCACTTCGGGGTTGCCGGATCATAACACATAGTTGGTGACTATATACTTGCAAGATAGGATCAAGAACTCTCACATATTGATGAAAACATAATAGGTTCAGATCTTAAATCATGGCACTCGGGCCCTAGTGACAAGCATTAAGCATAGCAAAGTCATAGCAACATCAATCTCAGAACATAGTGGATACTAGGGAACAAACCCTAACAAAACTAACTCGATTACATGATAAATCTCATCCAACCCATCACCGTCCAGCAAGCCTACGATGGAATTACTCACGCACGGTGGTGAGTATCATGAAATTGGTGATGGAGGAAGGTTGATGATGACGATGGCAACGGATTCCCCTCCCCGGAGCGCCGAACGGACTCCAGATCAGCCCTCCCGAGAGAGTTTAGGGCTTGGCGGCGGCTCCGTATCGTAAAACACGATGAATCATTCTCCCTAATTTTTTTTCTCCCCGAAAGTGAATATATGGAGTCAAGGTTGAGGTCGGTGGAGCGTCAGGGGGCCCACGAGGCAGGGGGCGCGCCCAGGGGGTAGGACGTGCCCCCACCCTCGTGTACAGGTGGAGGCCCCCCTGATGTGGATTGTTCTTCCAGTATTTTTTATATATTCCACAATAATTCTCTGTTGATTTTCAGGTCATTCCGAGAACTTTTATTTCTGCACAAAAATAACACCATGGCAATTCTGCTGAAAACTACGTCAGTCCGGTTTAGTTCCAATCAAGTCATGCAAGTTAGAGTCCAAAACAAGGGCAAAAGTGTTTGGAAAAGTAGATACGATGGAGACATATCAGTTCCCACCAAGAAAAGTAATGGAAATAAGAAAGCCAACATGGACACAAGCAAGGAATCCGGGAAGCGTACCTCTTCAGACTACGCTGCGTCTGTTGATGGCTTGCCGGAGAGTTCCAATAGCAAGAAGCCCAAGGTTGTTGCCCCCGCTATGAAAAAGGTCTCGACAGGGCTGGCTGGCGTTGATGGTACTTTCACTATTAGTGCCACCCTCGATGACAAATAGGAAAGCGTGGTCATTGCCTTCCTGCGGGTGAATATCGATGTGTTTTCCTGGCAACCATCTAATATCCCAAGTGTTCCCAGGGAGGTAATCGATCACCACTTTGTTGTCTGCCCACATGCCCGGCCCGTCAAGAAGAAAGTCCGAAAGCAAGCCTTGGAGCAGCAGCAGTTCATTGCCGAAGAGATCAAGAAACTTGACAAGTTGAGAATAGAGGACAAGATGGCTCTCACCCGCACCACCCTCCACCCCTCCTCGGGCGACCATGGCACCCATCCATGATCCAATCCCATCGAACAAACTAAACCCTAAGCCCCTCCAATGGATCCAATCAATGATCCACACTCCGTCGCCCATTAGCTAGGTTTCTCTTTTGGCCATCGTTTCAGATGCAATGTTCGTGATCTCTTCCAATCTTCAGTTCATCCAGTCTCACCAGATCTGGGTTTTCAGATGGTGGTCACATTCACATGATCTTTTTTTCGTTTGAATTAGGAAAATGTTGGCCTTGCAATCTCATCTTGCACGAGAGGTGCCTATGACTCTCTGGATATATTGCATATTCACGGCAAAGTATACCGTTTCTTGGTTTGTTCCAAAGCAGTGGGTTTCTTTCTAGTGCGCAAGAAGTTCTTCACATGTGATGCTTTTAAATTTTATTTCCACCTTTGGAGTGGAGGAGGCCCAAATGGCTATATTAAGAATGATCTTGGTATTTTGAACAAGATGCTTAATGGACCACCGTTTCTCGTAAGAAAGGTACACATCACCATCCCACGATCCCTATTAATAATGTCTTCAATAGGATTGCATCCAATCTAGAATCCCCGAGAGGTACAAACAAGGATTCTATCACTTCCATGAATAACGTTTTGACAGGTGCTAATTCACTCCCTATTGGTTATGGTTCAAACATTGATCATGATCACATCTCTTGCAACGTTCCTGTATGCCCTCATCAATCTGCCATGCATAGCGGATCAACGGTTGTTGGACAACCTGTCTCCTTGACCCATACTAGAGATCATTCTGCCGGCCTAGATAACCAACCCCCTACATGGCCCAACACTTTGGAAGCGGGACAGTCCGGGGATCAATCATTATTCGATACACAGATTCATTTCTGTTCCCGATGCCTGGCTATTGCTCATTATCACCCAGCCTGCAAAAACAAAGTCAGATGCAGAGTTTGTTGTAGATATAATCACATTGCAAGATATTGCCTCAATAGACACAACAAAGGCCAGGTATATAGGGTGAAATCCCAGTAGGTGCGGCCTCATAAACCTTCTTCCCTTGCCCCTCCATCAACCACATCGCCACAGCTTGATGCCACCCCAAACCTGCCACCTGAGCCAGATTGCACCACCATGGTGTGCTACCCATGCAACCCCTTCCCACACCTACCACCAGGCACCACCATCGTCCAATCAGGACCCCTCCGTGAGCAGCGTGGTTATGTTGTCGTCGGCGGCGAGCTCCTGATGGTCTGTGATGAATGGGCCATTGCCACTCTCGAGCCTGGAATCGCTCCAAGGAATTTCATGGAGCTAATGCCATGATCATCAACTTCTTGGAGAAAAGAGTATGGAGGATCACCTATTCATCCAGATGCGGTATGGGATCAGTTCTAGTTCAGTTTACCACTACATGCTCTTGTGATAGTGCGGTCAGTCATAGCCCCTTCCAGATCGGTGATACTATGCTTAGAGTTACTAGGCAAGATCGTGGTATTAACTACAGAAGCATTACTTTCACACATGATATCTGGATGCTATTGATGAACTATCCATTACAGTGCTAGGATGTCAATATTATCAGTAGAACTTTTGCTCCATATGGTCGCTTTCTCATTTGGAACAAAGCCCTAGGGACAAAACCATAATCATAGTGAAACTCAGGGTTATGAATGCTAATACACTTCCTCTCAGCATTTTTGTTCTTTGCAACCTGGATGATGTGGGTTATGGGGACTCATGGACATTACCTGCTTATATATTGTCTAGAGAACTTATTGGGCAGCAGGGAGGAGATGAAGATCCACTCCCCCCAAATGGTGGAAATCCACATCCCCTGCCCAATGTGCATGCATGTTTCTAGCATGATGAAGTTCTTGGCAACATCCCTATTGAACAAGTGGTGATAAACCGACATAATGAGGGCCTTGGTGCACCATATGAGGATGTCCACATTGGTGCAGAACAAAACAACAACAACAACAAGGCTTCTATTGAGATGAATGAGCAAGCTAATATTCAGACTGATGCTGCACCGACTGTCATGCAAGGCACTCCTCAGGTGGATGAAAATGAGGTTAACAACATGGATCCAGCTGCTCGCAACATACATGTGTTTCCTAACACTACTAAAGTTGAGCATCAAGAGACAGACAGTTTCATACCTGTTGAAAGCCATGTTTTCTCTCCAAACAACATCAACATGAATTACAATGCTCAGATGACAACTCGGCAGGTTAACATTGCTACAGGGCATGAAGGAACAACAGAAGAGATCTATGAAGATATATCTGCTCTAAAGGGTCTGATTGGAAGTTTGGTGATAAATGCTTAGGATATTATTCCTAAATTGGGAGGATATAAAATCATCAATGCCAAATGCAACATTATAGATGTTGAAGGCACTAATGGCACAAGCAAGAGATGCTACTTGCAGATCCAAACAGTCCATGAGGCTCCACAATACACTAGCTCTGCCAGGATTGTGGAAATCACTGAAGAGGAATATGTTGTTGCCAGCAAGAAAAACAGCATGGCCAACAAGAGAAAGAAAACCACTATAGTGGATGACGCCCTCTGCAGAAGAAGTGATCGTTTGGCCAAAATCAACATAGGATTCAAGGATAAAAACTCTGCTTCTGCTGCCATCCTCAAAATGCAAAACAACAAGAACATCACTGAAGGTGAGACCTCATCAGCTCAACAGCACAAGGACAGAGTTGCCATCAATCTTGGACCTAATTTTGACTCTATAGTGTTAGACAAACATGCCCCTCCTCCTCCACCAATCCCAATGAACACCCTACAGGCCATTTGTTAGGACCCCGATCCTAAGTCACACCGATCTAGCATCTAACACTTCATATCACTTTGCGGCCTCACGCACGGTATTCCCACGGGTGCCACCTTACCTGGCCCGGGACCGTTTGCGCCTTTTGGCTCACGTATATGATAGTGTCGCTAGCATACATATGACAGAGAACCCGGGCTAGGTAAGGTGGCACCCGTGGGAATTCCATGCGTGAGGCCGCAAAGTGATATGAAGTGTTACATGCTAGATCGGTGTGACTTAGGATCGGGGTCCTGACAGCTTTGGTATCAGAGCCTGGCTGCCTGTAGGATTACCAAGCCATACTGGTCGAAGTTGAGTCTAGAAATGCTTTAGTTACATACGGGAATTGATTGTGGAAGGGAACATAAGGCTCTTTTTACTCCTTTACCTTATGCCCTTCTGATCTGAGTCAACCTCTTCTTTTCTACGGGGATTAAGAACTAGGCCTTCTCATCTATCTATCAGGATGACGTGTTACTAATCCATAGACTTATAGGATTGATAGTTTCCAGTCTCAGTTCAGTTTCTACTAATTCCGTATGTTCATAGTTGGCCTTAGAACCTTGATACTATGATGTTGAGTGGTCATGCCACTAGTTTGCAGGATGTCTCAAATGTTTTTGAGCATTTACAGCCGTTATGCTGTCCGAGTCATCCCAGGTTACTAAATAGTCTGATGCATTTGCAAATCCTTTCTTTTCGTTCCTGATGTCCTTTTGGTCAGAATAAGCACACTAACTGGTGCGTTGAGGTACTCTATTGAATTGGTATATATGTTGGAGCTATTATTATGACCCTAGGTGTTTTTCGGAGTCACCTAGTAATCTAGCCATGTTTTGTGTTCTCGGTGTGATGATTCTGGCCACCATTCTCGAAAGCATCCCGTGATGCCATTTAGTAGTAGGTATTCTATTCCAGGGTTCTTGAACACGAGATTCGCCCTACTTACCTCATGTTGATAGTGTTGCTAGTTCCCTTAGGATATTAGTAACCTTTGCGATAGTCCTCGAGGTTCGTGGTACATCCTTCTTCCAATTACCATGAACCATTCTTGGCAGGAGTTCTTTTGAACCAAAAGTTCATGACCAGAGTGCTCCTAATGAGTTATCCATTCTATGTTGTGACTCTGCCAATCCTACCTTTCTGCATGGGTTATCCGGAAGAAATATGTTGAACTCGTTCGACATACCAACCTATGCATCCAAAGCTCAGAATAATCGTATGTTCCTTTGAGTTGTCTCTCTTTAGTTGTATTCTGACCTCTGCCTATCAATTGATAGTCAAGACTAGTTGTGCATTCCTGTTATCGATGCCTGTGATTCTTGTGGTCCGTCAAGCCATTCTATTTCGGAGTGACTAGGAGAAACAAAATCCAGTACCTCATCCATTTCTAGGATTGGGTCAAAGTAGTTGTATCTCGCAGATCAAAATGCCAATCCAGCTTATGGTATGTTCTACCCTGGAGTGTTACCATCTTATGCCAAGAATGTCATGAGAATTGCACCACCTCTTATGAATTCTTGACGCATTGATACTTCTTACCATCATTGTTCATTCCTCGGTTCCCATGTAATTGTAACCGGCACGTCGACAAGTTAATTGTGATGTGTGAAATCTATACTCCTAGCAATTCTGTTGCTTGGTAGTTAATGGACAATACTCTCATTCTTAGTGTGCTAGTTATTGAATTATCCTTCTAAGACTGATCGTGCTACCTAGTCCATTTTTGCTGGTGCACTCTTCATCAATGAGTTAGGATTGTGTTAGTCCCTCGCTCTCTTGATCACATCGTCTTGCCCTGAAAAGCAAGATTGTTCTCGAGCTTAGTGACATATAGGTGGTTTGTGATTTTCCGAAGATCTTCTCGGAAGTATTACCTGGTTGTCACCTGACCGCTATGTTGAGTTCGTGAACAAGTTGGTTTTCTTATAAATCACCCCTTCTCCAAGAATCTGTGTTGGATATCCCTGAGATAGTTGGTTGAGCTAGACAACAACTTGGAGAGTTGGAAGATGAAAGCTTGTCTGACTTAGTTCATGTTAAGGGATATCTTTTTGTGTGTGTGTGTGTTGAAGAAAGATGATATCTCCATTGATTGGTCCTCGTGATCAGTTGTTGGATCTATTGCCTTGTCAAAACTTTGACTTGAGTATGGGCTATTGTCAGGTCAAATCAGAACCAGTGATGTTCGTAATGTTGTCTTACTCGTGGTTGATCCATCGAGCATACACCATTACATCTTTTGGTCTGACCAATGCTATCACTGTGTTTACATGATGGTGGAAGTCCAGTGATAAGGAAGTACCGATGAGTTGCTGTTGAGCCCATCAGCAGCATTTTATCTCCCCCATGATTCATGTTGAACATTACACTAGTATTGGAAACTTTGTAAGCATTGCCTTCATGTTCCGCTCATGAGGTATACGTCTAGATGAAAGGAGTGAGTTCCTCTAATTCAAGTGCATTTGATGTAAGTTGCCGCCGTGAATTCGAGAAAGTTTATTTTTGGTTCCTTCGGGACCATCCCAAGTCAGTCATGCATATGTGCGAAGTATTCTATGGTTTGGAGACTTGCAACCTTCATTCTATATGTATTCCTAGCACACCAAAGCCACTGATTGATTTGTTCGAGGAAAAGGAGTTGCTGTGCGAATACTAGTTCATGCACAAGACTTCGATATCCTCGTTGATGGTGCCCCACCTGAACTCGGTAGTGTTTTATTATAAGACCACTACATGGTTATGCTTGTCTGGGACAGTGAGTTCACATGTATGTAGCAGAACCAGCCCATGTTTTGGAGCTTGCTATCTTAGTTCATTCCCCGAGAATCTCGCAACTCCGTCTCGTCGGTTTGTGTTGCAAACTTTCTTTTCTGGACATGTTTTCTGAAATATCCTGTTTCCAACCAGATCTGAATCTCAAGCAAATATGATGGTTGGAACATTCCCAACATTTGCATTTTGTTCCCAGCTTGCACCCCATCATGCCAATTTTCCATGGGCTGTCCTTCTCAGCAGTTGCTGTCCAGGATCATCTTCAAAAGTAGTCCTGTCATGGGTCCCATTCATTTCCAGTGATAAGCAAAGTCATCCATTGCGTTGTCTTCAACAAGGTAGTCCACATCATCCATCCTAGTCCGAGTATGCCATTTCTTCGGGCTCTTTCAAACGATCAATTATAAATTGCCTTAAGATGGTATGAAGAGTTTCAATGATCTATGGATCAAAAATAATTCTTTTTGCCACATAACGGAACAGTCCGACGAGTCACCTTTCCCAAGGTGCCCCATTATGGGATCATGGCAATTATTTCCTCGCCACCTTGACACCATCCACCATCTTTCTAAGCGTGGAATTGTTGCCCACCAAATCAAACCCCGTCATTGTTCTTCCATCCCTCTCGATGTGTTTTGTTGTCAGGACCCCGATCCTAAGTCACACCGATCTAGCATGTAACACTTCATATCACTTTGCGGGCTCACGCACGGTATTCCCACGGGTGCCACCTTACTTGGCCCGGGACCATTTGCGCCTTTTAGCTCACGTATATGATAATGTCGCTAGCATCCATATGACAGAGAAACCGAGCCGACATGGCTAGTCGTGAACCCAAAGCGGCACCAACCTATGGGGACAGGCATACATGAATCACATCGAGCATGTCGGTCAGCAGCGTGTGAATCCGGGCTATAGCACTGGGCTAACAGGACTCCGGGAACCCGGGCTATAGCAGGCTAGGCAGGACTCCGGATATCACCGCGTGACATTTCCCCGAAGGGACAGACACATGAATGAAGTGAAACACATGCCGGCCAGTCAAGTGTCCTGAGCAGTAGTGCTGGGCTAGCAGGACTCCGATGAACCGGGCTGTAGTGGACTACTATGGCTCATGGAAGCACTAGACTACATTTCCCCATAAGAGAGGCTGCCAAGGATAAACAACTAGATTGTCGGATCCCACACATACCAAGCATTTCAATCATACACACAATATGCTCGATATGTGTAAATACAACATGGCATCACAACATAACTCTATGACTCAAGTATTTATTCATTAGGCTCCGAGGAGCGAGAAATTACAAACCTGGGTCTCATGACCCAACAATCATAGCATACAAATCAAATCACATGCGGAAGCTTAACATGTTTGAGTACAGACATCTACAAATGAAAAAGGCTAAGAAGCTTGACTATCTACCAGATCCTGCCGAGGGCACAAGATCGTAGCTGAGGTATCAAGCTAAACGTCGAAGTCCACGCGAAACTACTAGCGAGACTGAAGTCTCTCTGCAAAACATAAATTAAGCAAACGTGAGTACAAAAGTACCCAGCAAGACTTACATCAGAACTAGCTACATATGCATCAGTATCAACAAAGAGGGGTGGTGGAGTTTAACTGCAGCAAGCCAGCTTTGACTCGGTGGCTAGCTTAAACTATGACTGCAAGTTACTCTTTTGAGGTGGCAAACACGAGTCCCCATATTCACCATTCAATACACCACTATGGATCCGCTCCCGTCTCCCTACGAGAAGGCCATCCATAGCACTCACAGTTATCTTGCAAGTTTTAGAGTATCCACTTTCACTTGTCTATGAACTGTTATAGGCAACCCAGAAGTCCTTTACCGCGGACACGGCTATTCGAATAGATCATTTATAACCCTGCAGGGGTGTACTTCGTCACACATGTTTCCACCACTTAGCGTCGGCACATGACATGTGCTCGGCAGACTTCAAGCGAAAGCCGACGTGGGTGTACACCACGACCTGACTAACCACACAAGTCGCTAGTCCAGGTTTATCGCCTATTCGGGTTCCATCCGCATGGAAATCCGGCCGGGGTGTCCACAACGGCCCCAAACGATGTGTACAGGGTCCCGAGACGCCAAACGGGCGGCCGCCATACCCGGCCACAGTGTATCTACCGCATCATAGCCCACCCCTAGGGTCAGCGCTACGCACGGCCGCCAACACATAACCTGTAAACACCAGAAACTAGTTGCAACTCCTGGACAGAGGACGAGAGGGGTCAATAAGTCGAGCTGGGTCATATTTCAGGGCCCAATGTGTGGTAGTAGCTGTTTCATGGATCACAAACACAGAACTCAGTTCCTGAGGATGGTTTCAGTGAGACAACCCACCATATACTCCTACATGGCCTCTCACCGCTACCTTTACCAAATCATGTTCACACACTTAGCTCACACACCGTAGGACATGTTCACACACCTTCGATTCATCCCCGATGAACCAGACCTGACACAACTCTATGCAATAGCAGGCATGACAAACAAGCATGAATGAATAGGCACATCAGGGCTCAAACAACTCCTACTCATGCTAGTGGGTTTCATCTATTTACTGTGGCAATGACAGGTCATGCAAACGATAAGGGGTTCAACTACCGCAGCAAGTAATAGATGAATCGTTGTTGTCCTAATGCAGTAAAAGAGAGCAGGAGCGATAGAGTGGGATTGTATCGGAATGAGTAAGGGGTTTTTGCTTGCTTGGCACTTCTGAAGATGTTATAGCTCTTCATCGGTGTCATCGAATTCACCGTCGAAACACGTCTACTGAGAGGGGACAATTACCGGAAGTGAACATAAACAACATTCAATTAATGCAATTCACAAGTGAATGAATGATATGACATATTAAGGTACTGAATTGACCTAATGCAATATCTAGCCAATTTAATTGAAGTGGAACTCAAACAAGATCAAATTCCAACTCCAAATGTTATTTCATAATTTGCGCTAATCATCATTTGTCCTATTCAGTGAGGTTAACTTGTTCAAACATGCATGATCATGGTATAAACAGATTCTCTGGATTTTTCTGATCATTTTTCATATATAACTTATTTCCATTGGAGTTATAGATTATTTTCTACGATTTTTTGAAGTTTTGGGCATTTTTTGAATTTCCTGAATTAACCATGACAGCAGCATGATGTCACCAGGTCAACCGGGGCTGTTCCAGGTCAAACCTGACATGTGGGGTCCACACGTCAGGGACACATGACTAAACCCGTTCAAACCCAATGTTGACTGGGTTTGACCCTGCGGTAGGCCCGCTGTCAGTGGCTGTTAGGGTGGTTAACTGGTTGGGTTAGCGCATAATGACGTCCACGTCATCAGTCATCGGAGTTTCGCCGACGACGACCATTTCGTGCGGCCGAGATCGTCGAAACTCCGCTACAGCCCACGGTTTGAGGCGGGGTTTTCTCCTACGTGCTCCTGGGAGCGAGCTGCGTCGACCAGTGGTGGTGGTCAGAGCTGCGATGGCTAGGATCGACGGCCGGAGTTCGGACACGCAAGGGATCAGTGTTACGGTGCACGGCAGGACGAGCTGGTGGTCAGGGTCGTCTCCTAGCAGCAACCCGAGCACGATGACGCGCCCAGGCGCAAGCTACGCCGTCTGTAGACACGACGACGACATGGCCGGCGGGCGTGGGCTCTCGGCTCCAACAAAAAGCACGGATAGAGGAAGATTTGGAGAGGGGAAACAAGGGGGAAACGACGGGGCTCACAGAGGGGTCAAACGGAGTCGAGGTCGAGGCCGGGGAAGCCGTGGACGGCACGAATCGACGAACAGCGTCCGGCGGGTGCCGAGGTTGAAGACGACCCGATGGCGGCGATGCGGGGCCTCCGGCGAAGCGTGGCTCGGTGGGGAGGGTGAGGGCGTCGCGGCGGAGCTTCGGGACTCATCGGTAGGGCGAGGGTGCACTACTAGGGAAAAGCCTACCAGCAGCGAGGGTTTTGGGCCTCTTAGTAGCGCGGGCACCGGCGCTACTAATAAGGCGCTATAGCTAACATATTGCAGTAGCGCCGGTTGTCCCACGCTACTGCTATACATGAATAGCTGTAGCGCTCTTTGGGAAAGGGCGCTACTGATATTATCTGCAGCGCTGTTTGCTGGGACGCGCTACTGACAATGCGGCGCTACTGCTAAATTTCCCTCCTCGCTATTACTAGTTTATTTATTAGTTTTTTTCCTGCATATTTGTTTTGTATTTGTTTTGTATTTGAATAGGCTTTATACAATAATCTTTAGCATATCATACACATACAAATGTAATCATAGCATATACATACAATTAGTCTCATCAAATCATGTCATCATCATAATCATCATCCAACACAAAGTGGTCTCTCGTCATCATCTCGAAAATAGCAATACAAGTCTCGAATGATATGCAAATACATCGTCATCCATCTAAACAATGATATACACGAGAAGAGCTATCACTTTGAGAACATGAGTTCATATCCCTCTTCCGCATTAGCGTGAACCTCTAAACTAACTACTGCCAGTCGCTCGGAAACCGGAAGGGCCTGACACTCCGGCCACTTGTCGTATATATACTCCTGGCATAGCACTTCTTCGCCATCTATGATCTATGCACCTGCATCATCACATGAGTCGATGATATGCAACATATATAGTTGAGCAACAGAAAGAGACAGACTTGGCAACAATAAAAACAACATATCATAAGCATAAATAACAAAGTTCATCGTACCCCAAAATGCCCTAACTAGAGTGATTTTCGCTAGTCGAGGAGGAGGACAGTTTAATTACATCACAAATAAAGTTTCACCATGCATAACTCAAAGTTTTGTCATACAGAAAGTATGGACTAAACGGACACATTGTCATATATCGACAATCGCACCAACATGTTGTTCCATCCATCCAAGTCAGGGAGATAGTCCCTGAGCCTAGTGAAAGGCTTCAGGTCGAGACGCTGAGAGGCTATCCATGTTCGGACGTCTTCCCGCGACATTTGTCCTTCTCCGTAGAACATCCCTGTTTTTCCGACGACCTCCTTCATGATGATTTGGGCAAGTTCGCGCTGGATGTTATAGAACTCAGCTCGAAGTCGATGATCCTCGATATCTCCTATGTCCTTTGCCGATTGCAGAATATGGGCATCGCTAGAAGAAGGTGCCATGCGAAGGTTCTGGTGATCCCGTCTGTACTCCAGCATGTGGTGTAGGACATAGAATCCATCATTAAGAGAATCGTCTGGTTGCTGGATGCAGCAGAAGTTGGTCTTATGGACGAAGGCGACCCAGCCGCCCCTCATCTTCTTGTCCCTAACCTCTCCACCCAGTGATTGGTAGTGATACATAGCACTGTCGAGAACATCCTTGATGTGGGTGTAATCCTTTTTGTGAATGTTCTTCGACGTGTCCAAGTAAAGAGCGTGGGAGAATTGGTGGTAGAGGATGATGAGGACGGCGCGCCCGCCGCTGCGCAAAATATGTCCTCAAATTAATTAGCCTCCATCGTGCAAATGAATGATTGAAATCGAAGGAAGGATAGCAGCGCGGATGACTTACACGGGATGATAAGGCACGAGATTCGCCCCCTTGTCCTTATTGGTGAGCATGAAACTGACGATGTAATCCCTCGCGTATTCGCGGTGATTTGCACAGACTCCCAAAAGCCCTCTTGCATGTAGTACGGGTCAGCGACATAGATATGAGATATCTGCTCAACCCCGATGATGTAGTTCATGTGCAAGGCATAAAGGCGGACAAACGTAAAATCCAGCTTCTTCATGTGAAACATGTCGAATATGTAATCGAATCGGAGGAAGAACTTATCCGCGAGGAAGCTGTCGATGTACGACATTTGCCGTGGAACGTTAACCACGTAGAGTGGGTATCCTGGATCTTTTGAGGTGATGAGGTCTTTCTCTACCCGCAACACATCGTCATGAAGTCTCTTTAGATCGCCAAATCTGGCCCGTAGCGCTGTTGCAGGTAGGATTGGTTGACCGGGGATATGCCATTTATCCGCACTGGGGATATCTATACGGTCCTGAAGCCGAGGCTCCTGAGGAGGCTGGATCATAGAAACAGCTTTTTTGCCTCTCCTCGCTCTCTTCCTAAACTTCTTTACTACCGGTTGCCTCTTTGCTTTCGGTTCTACACCGGCTCCGCTCCCCGAGGTAGCGCCGGTCTCAGTCTCAGCGCTGGTCTCGATGCCGATCTCAGTCTGAGCGCCGGTCTCAGTCTCAGCACCGGTCTGCGTGTCAGTCTCAGTCCCCGATGCCACCAATGGGCCCAGCAATAACATCGGTTGATCATTGGTAAGGCTAAAAAAATCGTCTGCCGCCCGGTAGGCGTCGTCGCAATCACCAGAACCCTGTCCTTCATCGTTGCTAGCCATGTTTCCTATGATTAAATCTAGTCAATTTATTCTAGACCTAATAAAATGAATAATGACATAAAAAGGCCTATTGTTTTGCAGGAATGTTGACTCCTTCCTGGTGCGGCAAATCATGGGCACTCGATATGTCCTAGTTTGTAGCACAAGTCATGCCGAAATTCACGGAAAATTTCGGCATGAGCTTTGCTAAAAGGTGGACAAATCGAGAGCCTGAAATTTGCCGGAAAAGAAATGAATCAATATTCCGGCAAAACATAGGCCACTAAGCATCATTCCCTGCAAACAGTGTCCAAATATACACGAGCAACCACATGTGCAAACAGTGTAGAAGAAAATTCATTTAACTACTAATAGAACAAAATTCAGTTAACTTTAGTGCTCTATAATGATGAAAGGAAAAAAATTCAGTTAACTACTAATTTCATTCATTTAGGTTATTCATTTCACATCACCTAATTATCCTACTGTACCAATACTACTAGCAGCACTACTAACCTAATTAACCTAGCAAAACTATAGTGCCCTAACTGAAAAACATCTAATTAACATCTAATTTTTTCTCTAAAATATAGAGAGAGATGAGTGAGGGGGAGGGGTGGGGGACTTACAGAGAGGGGAGAGACGGTGGCGGGGAGGTGCTCGGTGACGGAGGCAGGGGCGGAGAGGGCTGGCTCATGCACGGGCAAGGGCGGTCCTGGGCGGGCTTGGGCGGCGGTGAGGTGGAGGGCGCCGACGGTGACGTGGAGAGCGGCCTTGGGCGGCGGCTGTGAGGCTAAGGGCGGCCTCGGGCGGCGGTGGTGAGGCTGAGGGCGGCCTCGGGCGGCGGCGGTGAGGCTGAGGGCGGCCTCGGGCGGCGGCGATGAGGAGACGGCGGCGAGGGCGAGGGACGATTTGGGGAAGAATTGGTGGCCGGGGGGCGGGGTGGGGGGAAACCGCTGTTTAAGTGAAACGTAACGGTAGCGCGTTTCCGGAAACGCGCTATAGCTAAGTTAGATATAGCGCGTTTACTGAAACCCGCTACTGCTATTCCTTTCTCCTTTTTTTCCCTTTTTTCTTTTAGTTTTCTTTACATTTTATTTTTTCCCTTTCTCCTTTTTCTATTTCTTTCATTTTCATTTACTTTTCTACTTGTTTTTCACTTTATTTTATTTCCATTAGCAGCATCACTTTACACGTAAGCGCGCTGCAGCTAAGGAGATTAGCAGTAGCGCTAGGCCATTATACGCGCTACTGCTAGGTTGGGCTAGCCATGTGCGCCAAGTTCAAACGTAGCAGCAGCGCTTTTCGCTAGTACGCGCTACTGCTAAAGTCATAGCAGTAGCGCGGTTTATTTACGCGCGCTGCTACTAAGTAGTAGCAGCGCTTGATTTTGTACAGCGCTACTGGTAAAATTCTATGTATAGGCTTTTCCCTTGTAGTGGTGATCGGTGGCTATGGCGGCAGCGAACGATGGCGACGGCTCCGCTCGGCTTCGGGAGAGAGAGCGAGCCAGAGGAGGGGGGAAGAACGAGAGAGAGTGGGAGAGCGTCAAGGCTCTCGTTTGGCATCCTCAGGGCGACGGGGAGACAGCCAGGGAGGCAGGAGGTGGCCGGCGCATGGCTGGCGCGCGGCGAGCACGTGCCCCTGCCTTCTGGCGCGAGGTAGGGGGTGACTGGCGCTGGCCAGTCGGCTGGGCCGGCACAGTGCCAGGCTAGCAGTGGCCCAGGTAAGCTGAGGTAAGCTTTCTTCTGTTTTTTTATTTCTGTTTTCTATTTTTTTGTAACTCTGTTTTGATTTGATTTTTAACCCAAATCATTTTTTTGAGCTTCTGTAAATTGTTGTATGGACTAGTGACATTAATATAAAGCGCCACAACAATTTCAAGAATTATTGGATCATATTTGAAATATATCAAATATAAATCCAATGCAAATAATTATTGAATTAATTCCAAATGCCCAAAATAAATATTTATGAGCTCCTGAAAATATTGGTTTGAATTTTAGTTCTGGCCAATATTTTCAAAGAGAAACATGAACATTTTCTTGGACCTATTCGAAAAGATTTTAATGTTGATTATTTCTGAAGTGACTTCTGAGGGTTTCAACTAACCTCAATTTAACTTTCAGAATTTAGACATGATGCATGATGCTCTCAAAGGCAAGTAATTACAAAAAAATTCTAGGGCTGTGACAACTCACCCCGACTAAACAAGAATCTCGTCCCGAGATTCAAGATGTGAGGTAAGAAGACAGAGGGGGCACAAATCTAAGGCAATTCTCATGACCCAACTGCTCTTCTCGAATATATTGATCCATTGCATCATATTGATCTTGGCATCTTGCTTTGAGAGCTATGTCCAACATGATGTTGACACACGAACACGTCACGTGTACCCTCGACGCTGGGGGTGATGCACCGCAGCTCACGTCGAAGGAGACCCGACCGACAGCGCGATACGAAAGACAGTCGATGGGCGCTTTTGCAGACTCGAAAACCCCACACCCCCGGGAGGGACCCCGTCAGGGAGTGCGGCGGCTATGGGCTGCCCTAGGTCGATTCGCTCGCCCCTAGAGCCTCGGGATTCGCAGCTCTCAAGCATGAAGAACAGCAAAGAACGAGATAGAAAAACGGTGGAGAGATAAAACGTAGATGAAAAAGTAGTATATTGATTTGTTCGATTGTGTGTTGTTCAATCGGCCGTCACCCCAAACATATATAAGAGGCGGATGGACTTCCCGTACAAGTAAATGATTCATCTAGGTTTTCCTTACAAGAAAAATTACATCAATTCACGTCCTAGAGTCCTAATTTTATTCCAACTCGGATTCAGTCTGAATCTGGCTCAAACTCTGTCTTCCTTCTTGCGCGGGCCGCCGGGCTTGCATATGATCTCCAATTGAGACGGCCCAATTATAAAACTTGTGCGCCTCGACGATACGAACAACTCTCATGTTGATCAATTTTTGAAATAAGGCCATCTTGAATACTTTTCGAGGTCATCTTTATCTTCTAGTCGGACTCGGTCTTGCAGCTGACTGGATTATCCGAGTCTTATAGTGAATTTGTAGGCTATATATTATCTCTGATGATGATGACTCCAAAATCAAAGTTTACCGTCTTGATGATATGCACAACTTCTGTATTGAACACTTCTTCATCCAAGGTCATTTTGATAAACTTTCGAGCACATGTTCAATTTCACTCGGACTTGAGCTCATCCACTCGGATATTAGATACTTTCACTCAGATCATCCGATTGGACTTTTTCAGTCGGAAGACAATCTTTCACTCGGATGACTATATTTCCTCTCGGATGACTATATTTCCACCTGGATGACTATATTTCCACTCGGAAGGCACTATCTTATTCAGTCGGCAAGTTTTAGTCCCGATGGTAATCTTTTCACTCGGAATCTTTTCACCTGGACGACAATTTCACTCGATGATCATATTTCCACTCGGATGACTATATTTCCACTTGGATAATAATAAGTTCATCCGGTCAGCAAACTTTCACTTGACTGGTAAATTTTCACTCGACCGTAAACTTTCACTCGGATGGTAAACTTTTCACTCGGATTTCCGACTGAAAACATAGCCCGATCTTGATTTGTCTCTCCAGGCCTCATACGACCTCGGATTGAGACGAATTATGTATGAAAATTGATCGGCTCGACGAGACAAAACGTTTCCGTGTTGAAGGTTTTTCGATTCAAGGCCGTCTTGATGGTCGAATTACTCGCGCAACCTATCAGACAAGTGTCTGGCACCTCGCGCCATATTTCCGTTGAGGTTCGATCTGCAGTGTATTACCTCTAACTTTTGCATATGAACTCGGATTGAGATGATTTATATATCAAAATCGTTTGCCTCGACGAGACGAAGACAATTCCATAAGTGTGTTCCTTCATCCGAGTTCATCTTGAAGACGTGATTGGCCAAAAACCACTCGGAACATTGAATTATGCCACTCGGAGTATAGTTTCGGTCCGTGAGATAAAGTTGGATGTCAATGACTTAAACATCAAAGTTATTCCATTAGACGACGCGAAACTTTTCATGCTAAAAAACTCTTTCACTCTGTATCTTGCCAAAATCAGGTGTCAACACATGCCCCCCTGTTTTTCGGCAAAGCTTGCATGCCGAAAAATAATATGCATAGTGTTCGTTCTAAGGACAATGTCAACACTCCATCAGCCATTTATTTTTCTCAGGGTGATAATTATGTATTGGCCATGTTTGTGCTAAGGGCGATAATAGTGTATCGTCCATTGCCTACTTAGGCTTCCTGCCAGACACTTGGGTGATATTTCTTCAAATATTTGCCATTGAGAGCTCGAGGTAACAATGCCCCTTCTATTGATTCTACCAAATATGAGTTTCCGGGAACAACTCTTGTAATTTTAAAAGGACCTTCCCAACTTGGAGATCACTTCCTGAATTTTCTATCTTTCGAACCAATCAGCAGAATCACTTTCCAAACGAGATCACCAACTTGAAAATTCTTCAACTTGACTTTCTTATTGTAAGCCCTTGCCACCCTCAACTTATCTCTCTCTATGGCATTCAAAGCAGCCAAACATTTATCAGCAACCTCATCAATATTGTCCATCATCAAGTTATAGAAGTCTATTGCCGATAAATTATTTTGTTTGGATATTCTCAAAGCATTCAAATTTACTTCCACCGGTAAAATAGCCTCCTGACCATATACTAGCTCATATGGAGTCACTTTCATAACACCATGCCTTGAGATTCTATGTGCCCATAATGCCTCAGACAACAAGTCATGCCATCTCCTTGGATTATCCTCAATCTTCTTCTTGATGAGCTTGATTAAAATTCTATTGCTAGACTCAGCTTGTCCATTAGCTTGGGCATAATATGGAGAGGAATTGAGCAACTTTATGTTATAAGATTCGGCAAACTCTCTGACTTGGTGTGACATGAAAGATGAACCTTGATCTGTAGTTAATGTTTGAGGAATACCGAATCTATGAATAATGTGCTCGGTTATGAATTGAATTACCTCCGTATGCGTCATGTTCTTGAGAGGTACTGCTTCAGACAATTTAGTGAAATAATCAGTTGCCACCAATACGAACCGATGCCCTTTTGAGGAAGACGGATGGATTTGTCCAATGAAATCTAAACCCCAACCTCTGAAAGGCCACGGTTTGATAATAGGATGTAACATAGCAGCAGGAGCCAATTGAATATCACCAAACTTTTGACAAGCTTCACACCCCTTATAATATCTGAAGCAATCATTAATCATAGTCGTCCAATAAAACCCAGCACGTCGCAATAACCATTTCATCTTGGGAGCCGACTGGTGAGTGCCACAAATACCTTCATGTACTTCTCCCATAGCAACTCTTGCCTGTTCCTCATCCAAACACTTTAGAAGAACATCATCGACTGTTTGGCGATAAAGACCATCATCTGTCATTATATACTTGAAGGCCATACGCCGAACAGCCCTGTCCACCCTTTCACTCGGATTACACAAGTAATCAACACCGGGCTTCCTCCAGTCGGTATTGTCACCTGCACTAGATTTTTTGTTAATGACCGAATCAGTGGGTTCTGGTTCGGCCTCTTCTATACTGGTAAGACAAGACATCGGACTTTGAGAAATATGAAGCATTCCATGACCAACATGGTATCCAGATGCTTGGTGTGCCAACTCAGTTGCTCTCCAGTTGTCATGTCTAGATATATGTGCAATGCTAAAACAATCCAAAGTTGAGATTATATCAAAACATTTATCAAGATAAACATTAAGTGATTCGTCCAAACACTGAAAGACTTTGGATATTTGCTGCACCACTAGTAACGAATCACCATAAGCCTCAATATGTGTAACACCTATAGCAAGTAACATTTCTAGGCCGAATAACAATGCTTCATATTTGGCTTGATTGTTTGTGCAAAAATATTCTAAGCGGCATGAGGCTTCAAAAACAGCACCATGAGGAGATATATAAACAATACCAACACCTTGGCCATTGCTACAAACTGAACCATCAAAGTATAATCTCCATGGTACTAATGAAACAAGATTCATATCAACATCGTGCTTGTTATTAATCCGATGTTAAACAATGAAATTAGCAACAATTTGGCCTTTCATGGATTTTAGAGATTCATAAGCCAAATCATATTCAATCAAAGCATAAGCCCACTTGCCAATTCTACCACTAAGAATTGGCCTATGCAACATGTATTTAATGACATCGGTTTGACAAGTTACTACACAAACACTCAGCACTAAATAATGTCTTAGTTTTGTGCAAGCATAATATAAACATAGACATATTTTTTCAATAAATGTATACCTTGTCTCTGCGTCCAATAGGCGGCGGCTCAAATAAGTGATGGCATGCTCTTTTCCTTCGTTCTCTTGAGTTAGAACAGCACCAATAACTCCTTCCTCTGCTGCAATGTTAAGTCTAAAGGGTTCCCCATGCTTGGGTGCTCTCATCACCGGAGGAGTGCACAAATAATTCTTGATCATATCAAATGCTTCTTGCTGTTTTGTCCCCCCCAAGTGAAATCAGCATCATTCTTTAACCGAAGGATAGGAGTAAATGCATCAACTTTCCCTGATAGATTAGCTATGAACCTTCTCAAATAATTGACCTTGCCAAGAAACTTTTGCATATCTCTCTTGCATGTTGGAGCCTCCACTTTATGTATGGCCTCTATCTTTTTGGGATCAATCTCTATGCCATCTTCATGAATAATAAAACCCAAAAACTTGCCAGTTGATACACTGAATGCACACTTTAAAGGATTCATCTTCAGTCCATACTTTTTCATTCTTTCGAAAGCTAAACACAAATAGGCCAAGTGAGATTCAAAAGCATCCGATTTGACAACAATATCATCAATATAAACTTCAAGTATGACATCGATTAAATCATGAAAAATTAAATTCATAGCCCTTTGATACGTGGCTCCAGCGTTTTTTAATCCGAATGTCATCACTGTCCACTCGAATAAACCAAGGAAACCAGATCATCGGAAAGCCGTTTTGTACATGTCCTCTTCGGCCATAAAAATTTGATTGTATCTGGCATTACCATCTAGAAAGCTAATAACCTTATGTCCAGAAGCATCATTAATAAGCATATCGGCTATTGGCGTAGGATACTCATCTTTGGGTGTATCCCTATTCAAATCTCTGAAATCAATGCACACCCTCAATCTGCCAGATCCTTTCTTCTCTACTGGGACAGTGTTAGAAATCCACTCGGCATACCTGCAAGGTCGAATGAAATTAGCTTCAAGCAGTCGACCGATCTCTTCCTTGATCCGGTCATATGTTTTCGGATTAAATTTTCTGGCCGACTGTTTATAAGGTCTAAAACCGGCCTTTATAGGCAACCGATGTTCCACTAGCTCTCGGCTTAACCCTGCCATCTCATGATATTCCCATGCAAAGCAACAAACATATTCTTTCAATAGCTCGATTAACTTAGCCTTACAATCGGCTTTCAAATTTTTGTTTATAAATGTCGGTCGAGCGACTGAACCATCTCCAATATCTACCTCTTCTAACGGATCGGCTGATGTAAAACCTTGTCCAAGTTTATCCATGTCATCCAACTCCTCTATAGACTCATACATATCGTTCTCATTGGACCGATACTTTACAAGACGTTTTTGTAACCACTCGGAATTAGGATCCATTTAAATATATCATACCTTGGAGCCGATTGCATTCACTCGGCTTTAAAGAGACGGGCACAAAACCATTCTTGGTCGCGCTGAGAAAATCAAATTCTGATAAGTCACGTCCCGTCAAGCAAGTAGCATTGGGATGTTGCCAATCCACCGATGCATCGGCCAAAGCAACACAGGCCGAGTTATCCGCATGAATAACTTCCACTTCATCATCAACCCACTGAATCAAAAACTGGTGCATAGTGGATGGCACGCACTGGTTTGCATGAACCCAATCGCGGCCTAGTATGATGTTGTAGTTACCTTGCACTTTAGCGACAAAGAATGCAGTAGCCAAAGTTTTGTTTCCGACTGTCAGCTCCATATACATCACACCTTTGGCTTCAGTTTTCTCTTTGCCTTCAAATCCGTTGAGCACCATATTGGTCTTGATCAATTCTTCATCGGGCAAACCCAATTTCTTGAAGACCGAATAGGGCATAAGATTTACCACAGCACCACCATCAACAAGCATCCGAGTGAGCAGCGACCCATTGATATGACCTCTGAGATATAATGGTTTCAGATGCGTTACTGGGTTCTTTTGGCTTCTCGAATATCGCATTTTTAGGGCCAAAATCCAGTTGAGCCACCTCCCCTTCCTCATCTACAGCACGAAATTCAGCAGGTAAGTAATACACCATATTGATATCCATACCTTCATGAACCGGTGTAGACTCATAGTCCAACATATCAGCCTCCTCCTCAAGTGCATCCACCGATTCAGAAATTTGTCCGAGTGAAGAGGAAGCAATAGGTAACGTAGACGATGCAATGATTGCGTCGTCCTCTTTTGGTAGTGTAGGTGCTGCTGTGATAGGTGTAGAAGCCACAACATCTTGTATTTGTTTGGGCCTCCACACTTGTTCTGTAGGTATCATAGGCCGAGTGTCATTGAACAACTTATCCCTTTGCTTCTCAGCCTCTTGTTCTGCCATCTGTCGACTCCTTAACCTCTGTAGTTTCCTCTTTTGTGTCTTTGTTAGCCCTGGAGGACACCACTTTTGCTAAGTGTATTTAGGATCTCTCGTTTTTACTCGGCTGGTGCTTGCTTCATGGTCATTAGCCGAGTGCTTTGGCGCGATAGAAAGTATCGGCTCAGTCGGATTGCTATGCACAATCGGCTACTGTATGGCAAATGTTTCGGTGCCCAAGATAAGTGAGTCGGCATCCATTTTCTCCTTGCCTTTTCCTGACTCAACTCCTGCAACACTTGGTGATTTAACACGCCATTCTTTTCGACATTTCAGATGCATGAAATTTCCACTCGGGCGCACCTTTTTACTCTGATGGAATCCACTCGAATGGATGTCACTCGGATGGAATCCAATCGGATGGGATCCACTCGGATGGAATTCGGTCGGATGGAATCTACTTGACCACATTTTTTCATTCGGATAACTTCCACCTGGGTGCATTCTTACACTCGGATAATTTCCATCCGGTCGCATGTTTTGACCAGCCGACTGATAGCCACCAATGTTCAGTCAGCCTCTATATGAATAGCCAAGTCGATCCCAAACAGATTGCATATGCTCTTCTGGAAACAGCACCCTTGGTCCACTCGGTTTCATATACTAGCTGAACATGTCAGCTGATGGTGACCTTGGTCGCTTCAAATGAGTCGGCCGATTAAAGCTAGAACCGGCCGACTGGTTGGTGTACTTGGACAACAACATATCAAAAGTTGGCTTGATCCGCTTGCGTTGTACTTTAACTTCATTCCTTTTCCACTTGCCAATTTCTGGACTCTTGGGCTTGACAAATCTCACACGAGCATTTTCTTGCACTTGCAGTTGCCCCCCGAGTGTAGGATTCTTGATGGTGATTTTGATCGCTTCTTTGCCATCGGTTTGCTTACCAAGCACAACCTGTCTCCCCAAGACCTTGTTGTCCTCCTTGTCTTTCCTGGGCTCACCAACAATGACATTAGCTTTATTAGCAGATTCGGCTACCTCCGGCCGAATGATTAGCTTCTTCCCCTCCAAATCCATGGTATTCATTGGAAAAGGCTGTTTATCAACTTGCATCTTAGAAAAGTTCAATCGTCCATCATTAATGGCCGATTGTATCTGTCGTGGAAAAACATTGCAATCGTTAGTAGCATGAGAAAAACAATTATGATACTTGCAATAAGCACGCCGTTTTAGCTCTTCAAACGGCGGTAAAGTATGAGATATTCTAATAATCTTAACCTGCAGCAAAGCATCAAATATTCTATCACACTTAGCAATGTTAAAAGTGAACTTCATCTCTTCATCACGATTCTTATGAATCGGTTTCAGATCATTGCAAGTAAAGGGTTTGGCCTTAGATGGCGAAACAAATTCAGTAGCAAAAACATCACCCTCGTCGTCTGAATGATCACTGTCATATTCCACCATATTCATCTTTGGACGATCGGCTTTGTATCTATGTACTTCTTTGAGGTCTTTGCTCCGGCTTTCCTGAGCCAAAGCCCTTTGTAAGACTTGGTTGATATTTAAAAACTCATAGCCTTCTAGCTTTTCTCTAACGGGAGTTCTCAAACCACTCAGCACTAGGTCTGCCAAGTCCCTCTCGGTTATCACCAAACTAAAACACCGGTTTTGTGTTTCTCTGAATCTCTTGACATAATCGAGACTGATTCATCATGCTTCTGTTTAACCGATGTCAGATGTGACAACTTGAGTTCATTGACGCCGCTATAAAAGTGACCATGAAACTTCTACTCTAGCTGCGACCAAACCCGAATGGAACCATGTGGTAAAGAAGAAAACCATGAAAATGCGGTACCAGTTAATGATAAAGGAAATAAATGCACTTTAACTCATTTAGTGAGCCTGCTTCACCTAGTTGTGCTAAGTATTGACTAACATGCTCCCATGTGGTTTTTGTGCCCTCTCCATTGAACTTAACAAAATCTAGAATCTTATATCCCGGAGGGCACTGTATGGCATCAAAGTACTCGGGGTACGGCTTTTGGTAAATCCGATTCCGAGGTAACTCAACTCCAAAATTGTCTCTAAGAATCTTAGCCATCTCCTCTCTAAGATTAGCAAGACCATCATCCATAGTGGACGATGAAGCTTGTGGAAGTGACATAGGAAGAGTATGGTTACTAGCTGTAGGTGGGAATTGTGGCATGTATGTCGACCCATAATTTGGTAGTGGTCGAGTGGTTGTAGCTGTAGGTAGAGTTTGCTTCGGCGTTGCCACCGAACCTATCATGCTCATAATAGGATTAATGGGTGTAGCCACAATCTGATTTGTTTGGGTAGGATAATAAGTCATCGGCACGGGAGGCGCCGATGCAATAGGTAAAGCCAGATTAGGGTTTTGCACACTAGCAGCTACACCATTATTACCACTCGACGATTGCGATATATTCTATAAAAGTTTGATAGACTAGATTGTTACCATCAGCAATACGACTTTCAATCTCAGCCCACTGCTCAGGAGAAAAGGCAGTACTTATAGAGGGTTTAACCTGTTCAGTTTGAAGAGGAGGGAACTTGATTTCTTCAATCGGAGTGATGTTGCCTTGGCGATCTTTCTTGAATTTTGCAAGGAACTCCTGCAAGTCCTTCTCCTCGCGTGCCTTCTTGTTCTCCTCATAGACATGGCGATGATCAGCCGATATCTCATCAAGACTGGGCTTAATGATGTTATCGGCGTCTACCTCAGATGGCTTGGGAAGATCGGACATGGTGGATGATGAAGATTGATCTTCGATCCCCAGCGGAGTTGCCAAAAAGTGTGTTGACACACGAACATGTCACATGTACCCTCGACACCGGGGGTGATGCACCGCAGCTCTCGTCGAAGGAGACCCGACCGACAGCGCGATACGCAAGACAGTCGACGGGCGCTTTGCAGACCCGAAAACCCCACACCCCCGGGAGGGACCCCGTCAGGGAGTGCGGCAGCTATGGGCTGCCCTAGGTCGATTCTCTCGCCCCTAGAGCCTCGGGATTCGCAGCTCTCAAACATGAAGAACAGCGAAGAACGAGATAGAAAAATGGTGGAGAGATAAAACCTAGATGAAAAAGTAGTATATTGATTTGTTCGATTGTGTGTTGTTCAATCGGCCGTCACCCCCAACATATATAAGAGGCGGCCGGACTTCCCGCACAAGTAAAGGATTCATCTAGGTTTTCCTTACAAGAAAAATTACATCAATTCACGTCCTAGAGTCCTAATTCTATTCCAACTCGAATTCAGTCTGAATCTGGCCCTAACTCTGTCTTCCTTCTTGCGTGGGCCGCCGGGCTTGCATATGATCTCCGATCGAGATGGCCCAAATATCAAACTTGTGCGCCTCGACGATACGAATAACTCTCATGTTGATCAATTTTTCAAATAAGGCCATCTTGAATACTTTTCGAGGTCATCTTTATCTTCTAGTCGGACTCGGTCTTGCAGTAGACTGGATTATCCGAGTCTCATAGTGAATTTGTAGGCTATATATTATCTCTGATGATGACGACTCCAAAATCAAAGTTGACCGTCTTGATGACACGCACAACTTCTGTATTGAACACTTCTTCATCCAAGGTCATTTTGATAAACTTTCGAGCACATGTTCAATTTCACTTGGAAGTGAGCTCATCCACTCGGATATTAGATACTTTCACTCAGATCGTCCGATTGGACTTTTTCACTCGGAAGACAATCTTTCACTCGGATGACTATATTTCCACTCGGATGACTATATTTCCACTTGGAAGGCACTATCTTATTCAATCGGCAAGTTTTCGTCCCGATGGTAATCTTTTCACTCGGAATATTTTCACCTGGACGACAATTTCACTCGGATGATCATATCTCCACTCGGATGACTATATTTCCACTTGGATAATAATAAGTTCATCCGGTCAGCAAACTTTCACTTGACCGGTAAATTTTCACTCGACCATAAACTTTCACTCGGATGGTAAACTTTTCACTCGGATTTCCGACTTAAAACATAGCCCGATCTTGATTTGTCTCTCCAGGCCTCATACGACCTTAGATTGAGACAAATTATATATGAAAATCAATCGGCTCGACGAGACGAAACTTTTCCTTGCTGAAGGTTTTTCGATTCAAGGCCGTCTTGATGGTCGAAATACTCACGCAACCTATCAGACATGTGTCTGGCACCTCGCGCCATATTTCCGTTGAGGTTTGATCTGCAGTGTATTGCCTCTAACTTTTGCATATGAACTCGGATTGAGATGATTTATATATCAAAATCGATTGCCTCGACGAGACGAAGACAATTCCTTAAGAGTGTTCCTTCATGGGAGGTCATCTTGAAGACGTCATTGTCCAAAAACCACTCGGAACATTGAATTATGCCACTCGGAGTATAGTTTCGGTCCGTAAGATAAAGTTGGATGTCAATGACTTAAACATCAAAGTTATTACATTCGACGACGCGAAAATTTTCATGCTAAAAAACTCTTTCACTCTGTATCTTGCCAAAATCAGGTGTCAACACATGACAACGAGTAGAAAGGGACAATTTTTAGAAGAATAGATCTTCTTGAGGTTCGAGCAACTTAGGATCATCTTGATGATCACAAGATCAACTCATGGAATGAGACCTAGAAACATCTCTGGAGCTGAGAGAAAAAACTTGCATCAGGAGCGATAGAAGAAACAATTTGACAAGGGTTTCAAAGTAGCGAGGGAAATTGCCATGATTCCAAAACGGGGCACCTCGGGGAAGGTGACTCGAAGAACTATTCCCTTAAGTGGCAAAAAGAATTACTTTTGATACAAGATCATTGAAATTATTTATACCATCCTAAGGCATTCACAAATGATCGTGTGAACGAATTCGAAAGAATGGCATACCCATACCAGAATGGATGATGTGGACTACCTTGTTGAAGGCAACACAATGGATGATTTTGCTTATCATCGGGGATGGATGGGACCCATAGTAGGGATCAGTAATTACTGAGGTGCAAGTTGGGAACAAATGCAAATGCTGGGAATGATTCTGGTAACTGGGAATAACTCAACGAGAGTGATTCCACCGTTCGAATGGTCATAGCTTAATCGAGGAAACCAAGAGCACAAGAATCCCTAAGGAACAACTTATAGGATAAGCCGCATGAAATCCTCGCGGAGAAGATGGACAAATTGCCCAATCAAGCTACTATAGTGATAGATTCTCCGGCTAGGTGCGTCGGCCAGAACATCAACCTTGTCGGGACCTACATCATAGATCTTGGAGAAGTCCCAACCATCATATCTGCCTGAGATTAAGATCTGGTTGGTAATGGGATATTTCAGACAACATGTCCGGAAAGAAAGTTTGCAACACAAACCGACAAGACGATGTTGCGAGATTCTCGGGATTTGAACTACGATAGTAAACTCCAAAACATGAGTGGTTCTTCTACACACATGTGAACACGTTGTCTAAGACAAGAATGGCCACATAGTTGTCTTATAATAAAACACCATCGAGTTTAGGTGGGGAACCATCATCGAAGATATCAAAGTCCTTGCATAAGGCATGCTCTTAAGAAGGAACTTCTTCTCCTTGAACAATTCAATTAGTGGCTTGGTGTGTTAGGAATACATATAGAATGAAGGTTGCAAGTCTCCAGACCACAAAATACTTCGTACATATGCATGACTGACTTGGGATGGTTTCAGAGGAAGCAAAACAAACCTTTCTCAAATTCACGGCGGCCACTTGCATCAACTGCACATGATTAGAGGAAGTATCTTCTTTCATCCAAACATATACCTCATGAGCGGGACACGAGGGCAACACTTATAAAGTTTCCATCACTAGCTTAATGTTCAACATAATTCATGGAGAGGATAAGGATGTTGTTGATGGGCTCAACAACAATTCATCCATGTTTCCATATATATGGAATCCCACAACAATGTGAACAAGATGATAGCATTGGTCAGACCCAAAAGATATAATGGTGTATGCTCGAGGGATCAACCACGAATAAGACAACATTATGAACATCGTTGGTTCTAATTTGATTTGATGATAGCCCACACTCAAATCAATGTTTGATATGACAATAGGTCCAAAAACTGATCACAGGGACAAATCTATGAAGATATCATCTATCTTCAACACACGCAAATATATCCCTTGAGATGAACTAAGCTGGCAAGCTTTTATCTTCCAACTCTCCAAGTTATTGTTTAGCTTAACCAACTAGCTCAGGGGGTAACCGACACAGATTCTTGGAGAATGGCTGGTTTGCAAGAAACCAACTTGATCACGAACTCCACATAGCGGTCAGGTGACAACCTGGTAATACTTCCAAGAAGATATTCGGAAAATCACGAACCACCGGCATGATACTAAGCTCGAGATCAATCTTGCTCTTCAGGGCAAGACGATATGATCAAAAGAGCAAGGATTTGGCAAAATTCTAACCCGTTGATCGAAGAGTGCACCAGGAAATAAGGACTAGGTAGCACGATCAACCTTAGGGTGATGATTCAATAATCAACACACTAAGAATGATATTAATGTCCATTAACTACCAAGCAAAGGGTTGCTAGGAGTATTGATTTCACACATCACGATTCACTTGTCAGTATTCCGGTTGCGACAGCACGACACCGAGGAATGAATAATGATGGCGAGAAGTATCACTACGTCAAGAATTCATAAGGGACGGTGCAATTCTCATGACATTCCTGACATAAAGTGGATAATACTTCAGGGTAGAACAGACCAATAGCTTGATTGCATTTGATCTACGAAATACAACTACTTTGACCCAATCCTAGAAATGGATGAGGTACTGGAGTTTGTTTCTCCTAGTCATTCTGAAATAGAACGCTCGACGGACCACAAGAGTAATAGGCACCGATGAACGAATGCTCACATACTCTTGACTATCAATTGATAGACGAAGGTCGGAATATAACGGAAGGGGGACAACTCAAAGGAACATATAACTTTCTGAGTTATGGATGCATAGATTAGTATGTCGAACGAGTTCAACATATTTCTTCCGGATAACCCATGCAGAAAGGTAGGGTTGGCAGAGTCACAACATAGAATGGAGAACTCATTAGGAGCACTCTGTCGTGACCTTTTGGTTCAAAAGAACTCCTGCCAAGAATGGTTCATGATAATTGGAAGAAGGATGTACCACGGACCTCAAGGACTATCGCAAAGGTTCTAATATCCTAAAGGAACTAGCAACACTATCAACATGAGATAAGTAGGGTGAATCTCGGGTTCAAGAACCCATGAATAGAATACCTACTAGTACATGGCATCACGGGATGCTTTCGAGAATAATGGCCAGAATCACACACCGGGGATACAAAACATGGCTAGATCACTAGGTGACTCCCTAAAACACCTAGGGCCATAAAAATAGCTCCAACATATATGTCAAGGCAATAGAGTACCTCAACTCATCGATTAGAGTGGTTGAACTGGCCCAAAGGGACATCGGGAACGGGAAGATGGGATTTGCAAATGCACCAGACTATTTAGAGACCTGGGATGACTCGGACAGCATAACGACTATAAAGGCTCAAAATTATTTGAGACATCCTGCAAAAATGGTGGCATAACCACTCAACAACACAATGTCAAGGTTCTGAGATCAACTGTCAACATACGGAAGTAGTAGGAACGCAACTGAGGCTTGAAACTATCAATTCTATAAGTCTATGGATTATTCGCACGTCATCCTGATAGATAGATGAGAAGGCCTAATTCTTAATCCCCATAGAAAAGAAGAGGTTGACTCAGATTAGAAGGGCATAGGGTAAAGGAGTAAAAAGAGCCTTACGTACCCTTCCACAAACAATTCCCTTACATAACTAAAGCATTTCTAGACTCGACTTTGACCAGTTTGGCTTGGTAACCCTACAGGCAGTCAGGCTTTGATACCAAAGTTGTCAGGACCCCGATCCTAAGTCACACCGATCTAGCATGTAACACTTCATATCACTTTGCGGCCTCACGCACGGTATTCCCACGGGTGCCACCTTACCTGGCACGGGACCGTTTGCGCCTTTTGGCTCACGTATATAATAATGTCGCTAGCATCCATATGACAGAGAACTCGGGCCGACATGGGTAGTCGTGAACCCAAAGCGGCACCAACCTATGGGGACGGGCATACATGAATCACATCGAGCATGTCGGTCAGCAGCGTGTGAATCCGGGCTGTAGCACTGGGCTAATAGGACTCCGGGAACCCGGGCTGTAGCAGGCTAGGCAGGACTCCAGATGTCACCGCGTGACATTTCCCCGAAGGGACAGACAGAGGAACGAAGTGAAACACATGCCGGCCAGTCAAGTGTCCTGAGCAGTAGTGCTGGGCTAGCAGGACTACGGTGAACCGGGCTGTAGTGGACTACTATGGCTCATGGAAGCACTAGACTACATTTCCCCATAAGAGAGGCTGCAAAGGATAAACAACTAGATTGTCGGATCCCACACATACCAAGCATTTCAATCATACACACAATATGCTCGATATGTGTAAATACAACATGGCATCACAACATAACTCTACGACTCAAGTATTTATTCATTAGGCTCCGAGGAGCGAGAAATTACAAACCTGGGTCTCATGACCCAACAATCATAGCATACAAATCAAAGCACATGCGGAAGCTTAACATGTCTGAGTACAAACATCTACAAATGAAAAAGGCTAAGAAGCCTGACTATCTACCAGATCCTGCCGAGGGCACAAGATCGTAGCTGAGGTATCAAGCTAAACATCGAAGTCCACGCGAAACTACTAGTGAGACTGAAGTCTCTCTGCAAAACATAAATTAAGAAAACATGAGTACAAAAGTACCCAGCAAGACTTACATCAGAACTAGCTACATATGCATCGGTATCAACAAAGAGGGATGGTGGAGTTTAACTGCAGCAAGCCAGCTTTGACTCGGTAGCTATCTTAAACTACGACTGCAAGTAACTCTTTTGAGGTGGTGCACACGAGTCCACATATTCACCATCCATAGCACTCACACTTATCTTGCGAGTTTTAGATTATCCACTTTCACTTGTCTATGAACTGTTACAGGCAACCCAGAAGTCCTTTACCGCGGACACGGCTATTCAAATAGATCATTTATAACCCTGCAGGGGTGTACTTCGTCACACATGTTTCCACCACTTAGCGTCTGCACACGACATGTGCTCAGCAAACTTCAAGCGAAAGCCGACGTGGGTGTAGACCACGACCTGACTAACCACGCAAGTCTCTAGTATAGGTTTATCTCCTATTCAGGTTCCATCCGCAAGGAAATCCGGCCGGGGTGTCCTCAACGGCCCCAAACGATCTGTACAGGGTCCCGAGACGCCAAACGGGCACCCGGCATACTCGGCCACAGTGTATCTACCGCATCATAGCCCACCCCTAGGGTCAGCGCTACGCACGGCCGCCAACACATAACCTACAAACACCAGAAACTAGTTGCAACTCCTGGACAGAGGACGAGAGGGGTCAATAAGTCGAGCGGGGTCATATTTCAGGGCCCAATGTGTGGTAGTAGCTGTTTCATGGATCACAAACACAGAACTCAGCTCCTGAGGACGGTTTCAGTGAGACAACCCACCATGTACTCCTACATGGCCTCTCACTGCTACCTTTACCAAATCGTGTTCACGCACTTAGCTCACACACCATTGGACATGTTCACACACCTCCGATTCATCCCCGATGAACCAGACCTGACACGACTCTATGCAATAGCAGGCATGACAACACAAGCATGAATGAGTAGGCACATCAGGGCGCAAACAACTCCTACTCATGCTAGTGGGTTTCATCTATTTACTGTGGCAATGACAGGTCATGCATAGGATAAGGGGTTCAACTACCGCAGCAAGTAACAGATGAATCGTTGTTGTCCTAATGGAGTAAAAGAGAGCAGGAGCGAGAGAGTGGGATTGTATCGGAATGAGCAAGGGGGTTTTGCTTGCCTGGCACTTCTGAAGATATTATAGCTCTTCATCGGTGTCATCGAATTCACCGTCGGAACACGTCTACTGAGAGGGGAAAATTACCGGCAAGGGAACATAAACAACATTCAATTAATGCAATTCACAAGTGAATGAATGATATGACATATTAAGGTACTAAATTAACCTAATGCAATATCTAGCCAATTTAATTGAAGTGGAACTCAAACAAGATCAAATTCGAACTCCAAATGTTATTTCATAATTTGCCCTAATCATTATTTGTCCTATTCAGTGAGGTTAACTTGTTCAAACATGCATGATCATGGCATAAACAGATTCTTTGGATTTTTCTGATCATTTTTCATATATAATTTATTTCCATTGGAGTTATAGATTATTTCCTATGATTTTTTGAAGTTTCGGGCAATTCTGGAATTTCCTGAATTAATAAAAACACCAGAAAAGCTTTATTGCATTAGCATGACAGCAACATGATGTCACCAGGTCAACCGGGGCTGTTCCAGGTCAAACCTGACATGTGGGGTCCACACGTCAGTGACACAGGACTAAACCCGGTCAAACACAATGTTGACTAGGTTTGACCCTGTGGTAGGGCCCGCTGTCAGTGGCTATTAGGGTGGTTAACTGGTTGGGTTAGCGCCTAATGACATCCACGTCATAAGTCGTCGGAGTTTCGCCGGCGATGACCATTCCGCGCGGTGGAGATCGTCGGAACTCCGCTACAGCCCACGGTTTGAGGCGGGGTTTGCTCCTTCGTGCTCCTGGGAGCGAGCTGCGTCCACCAATGGTGGTGGCCAGAGCTGCGGTGGCTAGGATTGACGGCGGCGACCGAAACGGCGGCAACCAGAGTTCGGACACGCACGGGTTCGGTGTTACGGTGCATGGCAGGACCAGCTGGTGGTTGGGGTCGTCTCCTAGGAGCAACCCGAGCACGATGACGCGCCCAGGCGCAAGCTACGCCGTCTGTAGACATGACGACGACATGGCCGGCGGGCGTGAGCTCTTGGCTCCGGCGAAAAGCACGACTAGAGGAAGGGTTGGAGAGGGGAAACAAGGGGGAAACGACGGAGGCTCACAGAGGGGTCGAACGGAGTCGAGGTCGAGGTCGGGGAAGCCCTGGACGGCACGAATCGATGAACGACGTCCGGCGGGTGCCAAGGTTGTAGCCGGCCCGATGGCGGCGATGCAGGCCCTCCGGCGAAGCGTGGCTCGGTGGGGAGGGTGAGGGCATTGCGGCGGAGCTTCGGGACTCATTGGTAGGGCGAGGGGTGGTTAGTGGCTGCGGCGGTAGCGAACGGCGGTGACGGCTCCGCTCGGCTTCGGGAGAGAGAGCGAGACAGAGGAGGGGGAAAGAACGAGAGAGAGTGGGAGAGCGTCAAGGGGGTCGCGTGGCGTTCTCAGGGCGACGGGGAGACAGCCACGGAGGCAGGAGGTGGCCGGCGCGTGGCCGATGCGCAGTGAGCACGCGCCCCTGCCTTCTGGCGTGAGGTAGGGGGTGACTGGCACTGGCCAGTCGGCTGGGCCGGTAGAGTGCCAGGCCAGAAGTGGCCCAGGTAAGCTGAGGTAAGCTTTCTTCTGTTTTTTTTATTTCTGTTTTCTATTTTTCTGTAACTCTATTTTGATTTGATTTTTAACCCAAATCATTTTTTTGAGCTTCTGTAAATTATTGTATGGACTAGTGACATTAATATAAAGCCCCACAGCAATTTCCAGAATTATTGGATCATATTTGAAATATATCAAATATAAATCCAATGCAAATAATTATTGAATTAATTCCAATTGCCCAAAATAAATATTTATGAGCTCCTGAAAATATTGGTTTGAATTTTAGTTCTGGACAATATTTTCAAAGAGAAACATGAACAGTTTCTTGGACCTATTCGAAAAGATTTTAATGTTGATTATTTCTGAAGTGACTTCTGAGGGTTTCAACTAACCTCAATTTAACATTCAGAATTTAGACATGATGCATGATGCTCTCAAAGGCAACTAATTACAAACAAATTCTAGGGCTGTGACATTTGTGTCTCAACTCGAGATGTTTCAACATCTCATTCCGCGAGTTGATCTTGTATAGCTCGATCTTCGAGAAGATAAATCCTAGTATAGTTTCTTTTTGTCGTCATCGCGTGAATGAAGATTTCAAAAGCGAGGATGTCAAGATCAACGTATGCAACGAATCAACAACCTTATGAGGTGCAACCTGGATCGTGAAGTTTGTGTTGGTCTTGTGCCCCCTCTGTCTTCTTACCTCACGTCTTGAATCTCCGGACGAGATTCTTGTTTGGTAGGGGTGAGTTGTCACATCCCTAGTTCTGGTTTGCACTAGGATAGCGTCATGTGTGCATCATGTCTAAATTTTTTCTTAAACTTGAAATGGGGACTAATAAACCCCAACACCCCCTTTGAAATACTAGGTTCCAACAATTGGAATTTCAATGAACCCAAAATGCCCTTCATAAATGTTCACCATCTTTGGTCCTGGCTAAACCCTCTGCCAAAAATGCTTTCATATTTTTGGAGGCTATTCTGGATTTTTGCACCAAGCCATAAGTATTTGCATTTGGGCAATTTAAATCCTATAAATATTTTAAAATGCCCAAATAATCTTGAAGGTATTTTTAGGCTGTTGAGAATATTTTCAAATATGCCTCTGAATGTTTTCAGGTTTTTCCTAAATGGAATAGTATTTCTACTATTTCAAAAGACAGAACAGAAACAAATTAAAAGAAAAATAGAAAGGAGAGAGAGAAAGGAACCTCACCTGGGTTACCTGGCCCAGGAGAGAAGCCGGCCCAGCCCAGCAGCCTCCTCCTATTGTCTTCCTCCTCTGCCAGGAGGACGAGAGCGTGTGCCCGACGCACGCACACGCGCGCCACCTCCACCCTGCTTGCTTGCCCCCTCGACAGCCTGGACACCTCTGGCGTCGCCACGCACCCCTGGCTCTCCCTCTCTCTTGCTCTCGAGCGTTCCCCCCTTCCCTAGACCTCTCTCTCCCACCCACCAAACGGGTTCGTCGCCGCCCCTCGCCATAGCCGTGCCCACCGTCCTCCCCTCGCCTTGCTGCTGTGTCCTAGAGCTCCGCCTCGTCGCCTTCTCCGTCTTCGTCAAGCCACGCAGCTGGGGACGCCCTACTTCGACCTCGTTGCCGCCGTTTTCAACCGCGGGCGCCCGAGATCGCCGGCGCCTGTACGTCGCCGTCTGGCCTTCCCCGAGCCCGCTTCGACGCCCTCTGCAACCGCTGTGAGCTCCATCGTCGTTTGCCCCTCTTCCTCTTGCCTCTCGATCACCGTAGCCGCCGTTTCGACCGAAGCCGAAGCTCGTCGCCGCCGGCCATGATGCCGCAGTAGTTTTAGTCACCACAGCTCGTGCCTGAGCACGTCAATGCGCTCGGTGCCTTCCCAGGAGCACGCCGCTCCCACCAGCTCCTCCTCCGAGCACCCTAACGTCAAGCACAAACTAACCCGAACTCCGGCCGTCGCCGAGGTCGACGTCGTGCTCAACTCCGGCTACCTCGCACCCTCCCACTGCCACCGATAGATGCGCACAAGCTCCAGCTAGCCGTAGAGACCAACCGCGGCTCAAACAGTAGTCTATAGGCGAAACCCGAGCCTCGCCGCCGCCTCTTCTCGTCGCCAGCGCCTAAACGCCGGCCTAACAACTAATTAGCACTAAGCTAATGGCCCACAGACTCACAGACATGTGGGCCCCGCTGCCTAATTAACTCTAGTTTAGCTTTTATTTAGATTAAACTAAACACATGGGCCCTACAGGTCAGTTTGACCCAGCCACGTTACACATTGACCGACCCCACACGTCAATGCTGACTTGCTAACGTGGCTGTTGACCTGACCCCACTTGTCAGTGACCTAGACAACACTATGTGACTGACCAGTGGACCACACTGGTCAGGTTTGACCTGGTCAGCCGCAGTTGACCTGCTGACGTCACAGTGACGCAATGCTGACGCAGTTAATAATTTTCTGGATTTAAAATAATTCAAAAAATCTAGAAAATTTCCTAAACTTCTAAAAATCATAGAAAATCAACCGTATCTCCAAATGAAATAAATTATATATGAAAAATGATCAGAAAAATCCAATCTATCCATCTGTACCATTTTCATGCATGTTAGAGCAACTTATGGCTGCTGTTTAGGCCAAATCTTATAAATGGCATCTAAACCCTCACATATGGAGTTTGAATTTGAACCTAGGGTTCAAACCAACTCCATTTAACATGTTGCTAGCTGCATTAGCTCAAATCACATCATGTTGGCATGTCCTGATCATGCATCATATTGTGCGTTGCATTGATTGTGTTCTCTCTGTGTTTGCCGGTGGTTGTTCCCCCTCGGTAGACGATGTTTCCGACGATGAGATCGATGACACCGATGAAGAACTATACTATTTTCAGAAGTGCCAGGCAAGAAAAACCACCTTGTTCGTTCCGATACAATCCCACTCTCTCGCAACTGCTCTCTTTTACTGCATTAGGACAACAACGATTCAACTGTTACATGCTGCGGTAGTTGAACCCCTTTCCTCTGCATGACCTGTCATTGCCATAGTAAATAGATGAAACCCACTAGCATGAGTAGGAGTTGTTTTGAGCCCTAATGTGCCTACTCATTCATGCTTGTTTGACATGCCTGCTATTGCTTAGAGTTGTGTCAGGTCTGATTCATCGGGGATGAATTGGAAAGTTGTGAACATGTCGTACTGTGTGTGAGCTAAGTGTGTTGAACACGATTTGGTAAAGGTATCGATGAGAGGCCATGTAGGAGTACATGGTGGGTTGTTTCATTGGAAGCGTCTTTAAGCACCGAGATCTGTATGTGTGATTCAAGAACCAGCTACTACCATGCATTGGGCCCGAAACCAATGGACCCTCTCGGCTTCTTAACCACCCTAGTCCTCTGTCCAGGAGTTGCAATTAGTTTCTGGTGTTTATAGGATATGTGTTGGCGGCCGTGCGTAGCGCTGACCCTAGGGGTGGGCTATGATGCGGTAGATACACCATGGCATGGTGTACCAAGTCGCCCGTTTGGTGTCTCGGGAACCCTGTACACATCGTTCGGGGCCGTATGTGGAAACCTCGGACGGACTCCCTGAGGATGGAACCTGGATAGGCGATAAACCTGGACTAGAGACTTGAGTGTTTAGGTAGGCCATGGCCGACACCCTCGTTGGGCTTCCGCTTGAAGGTTGCCGAGTACATGTCGTGTAAACGATGGTAAGTGGTGAGAGCGTGTATGAAGATGTACACCCCTACAGGGTTAACATCATCTATTCGAATAGCCGCGTCCGCGATAAAGGACTACTTGGTTGCCTATACAGTTCATAGACAAGTGAAAGTGGATACTCTAAAATACGCAAGATAAGCGTGAGTGCTATGGATGGCGTTCTCGTAGGGAGACGGGAGCGGATCCATAGTGGTGTATTGATATGGTGAATATGTGGACTCGTGTGGGCCACCTCAAAAGAGTTACTTGCAATAGTAGTTCAGGTTAGCCACCAAGTCAAAGCTGGCTTGCTGCAGTTAAACTCCACCACCCCCTTTTGTTGATACCGATGCATATGTAGTTAGTTCTGATGTAAGTCTTACTGTGTACATTTGTACTCACGTTTGCCTATTTTATATTTTGCAGAGAGACTTCAGTCTCGCTAGTAGTTCCATGTGGACTTCGACGTTTAGCTTGTTATCTCAGCTATGATCTTGTGCCCTCGGCAGGATCTGGTAGATAGTCGGGCTTCTCAGCCTTTTTCATTTGTAGATGTTTGTACTCAGATATGTTAAGCTTCCGCATGTGCTTTGTCTGGTATGCTCTGAATGTTGGGTCATGAGACCCATGTTTGTAATATCTGGCTCTTCGGAGCCTAATGAATAAATACTTTGAGTCGTAGAGTTTTGTTGTGATGCCATGTTGTATTTGCACATATCGAGCATATTGTGTGTATGTTATTGAAATGCTTGGTATGTGTGGGATCCAACAATCTAGTTGTTTATCCTTGGTAGCCTCTCTTATGGGGAAATGTAGTCTGGTGTTTCCACTGAGCCTTGGTAGTCTGCTACAGCCCGGTTTACCGGAGTCCTGCTAGCCTAGTACTACTACTCCGGAACACTTAGACTGGCCGGCATGTGATTCACTTCGTTCCTGTGTCTGTCCATTTGGGGAAATGTCACGCGGTGACTTCCGGAGTCCTTTTAGCCAGCTACAACCCGGCTTCCCGGAGTCCTGTTACCCCAGTTGCTACAGCCCGGATTCACACACTGATAACCGACATGTTCGATGTTGTTTCATGTATTCCTGTCCTCGTAAGTTATTGCCACTTTGGGTTAACGACTAGTCATGCCGTCCCGGGTTCTCTGTCATATGGATGCTAGCGACAATATCATATACGTGAGCCAAAAGGCGCAAACGGTCCCGGGCCAGGTAAGGTGGAACCCGTGGGAATACCGTGCGTGAGGCCGCAAAGTGATATGAAGTGTTACATGCTAGATCGGTGTGACTTAGGATCGGGGTCATGACACCATTGGAGCCGGGCCCTGCAAGATGCCACATAAGGAGGTGTCTGCTAGTGCCATGAACTACGATAGTTCAGATGAATAAAGTTCATGTATTGCCGTTGGTGCTGCATGACCACCTGATATGTCATCATGTTATCTTCCTTTTCAATTTCAGTTATGCAATGTTTCCCTTTATTTGGTATGTGTGCCTGCGTGCACCTTGGAACACTCTGGTTTGTAATAAGGATCCTTTTGAGATTTTAGATGCAACTCCTGGCCACTCTATTATTTCGCTTATGCCATCAATGCAGCTATTTTGCTATCCTCTCAAAGCTCTTATTACACTCACTACTGCAATATCACATGATCACATTTTCCAAGGCATTATTTATCTTTCCCTCATACTATGCTAGTACATATATGAGATCAGAATCACCAAACCTTTTTATAATGAATAGAAGCTGGAATATACTATGTTGGAATGTGATAGGTATCAACTCTCAAGAAAGATGGGATGACATATGATTAAAAATAGAGGAGATTGCCTGTAGTATCATTGCACTGCAGGAAACAAAAAGAGAGGAGTTTGACATATCATACATCAAAAAAATTTATCCCAGAAGGTTCAATAAATTTCTGCATGTTCCATCTATTGCCAGCTCTGGTGGTATTATCACAATCTCGAATGGAAGCCATTTCACAGGAAAGCTTATATAATGAAGCTACTATCAGATTACCGTGGAATTCACATCCACCATGGATAATTTAAAATGGCAGCTAACCAATATCTATGGACCAAATTCTGTGGATGGCAAGAATGGATTCACTCAATGGCTCACTAATCTGCATATGAGCTCCTCTAAATATTGGATGTTCCTTGGAGATTTCAATTTTATTAGAGGACCTGAGAATAGCAACAAGTCTGGTGGAGATGATAACAATATGATGATTTTCAACAATATAATTATCAACCATTATCTTGTGTAAATCCCATTAAAAGGGAGAGCTTTCACCTGGAGTAATATGCAGGATTCTCCACTGTTGGAAAAATTAGATTGGATTTTCACCAGCTCTGAATGGACATCTGATCATCCAAACACAATGGCATTTCCACTGGCTAAAATCTCATCAGATCATGTACCTATTAAGGTACAGGTTGATAGCAAAATCCCAAAAAGCCAACTTTTAAGGTTTGAGGAATTTTGGACATAATTTGAGGGGTTTATTGACACTGTGGAAAAACATTGGCAGAGTAGCACTTTCTTCACATACTCTGCTAAGAATATTGTGGCTAAATTTAAATCTATCATAAAAGGCCTCTAAGTTTGGAGTAGGAAACTCTCTCAGCTAAATAAAACAATAAAAAACTACTGCTTCTATGTAAAACTTCTGGTGGGCTAATCTGGTGGGCTAATCTTACCAGAATTGAATATAATTTCAGAAAGGCCTTGATTAATCACACCAATAAACTGCTGGAAGCAAAGAGAAAATATTGGAGAATCAAAGCCAACATCAGGTGGGCTAATCTAGGTGATGAAAACACCAAATTTTTCATGCCATTGCCACTAAAGTTTTTAAAAACAACTACATCTCCTTTATCAAGTCAACTGAAAATATTGAGGTCCATGAACATGAACAGAAAGCTACAATTCTATGGCAATCTTTTAAAGATAGACTAGGTAAGACAGAGGATACTGTAAAGCTTTTTGTTTTTCAAAATCTGGCACTACAAGAGATTGATGACATCATAATACATCCTTTCTCAATAGAGGAAGTTGACAATGTCATCAAAGGTATGCACAATGACAAATCACCTAGACCTGATGGCTTCAATGGACTTTTTATGAAAAAATGTTGGCACATTATCAAGGACTGCTTCTATAATCTGATAAATGATTTCCATGGTGAAAAAGTCAATCTTGAGCCCATCAACAATGCTTTCATCACTCTTATTACAAAAAATGATAATCATAGACACCCAATGATTTTAGACCAATATCATTTGTCAGCATGCCTGCTAATTTTTTTAATAAGCTTCTCGACAACAAAGCTCAGCAGATTATCTTATCTGTCATTAGCAAGAATCAGTATGATTTTATTAAAGGAAGGAGTATCCAGGACTGCTTGGCATGGAAGTTTGAATACATCCACATGTGCCATAAATAAAAAAACCAAGCTATAATTTTCAAAATTGACTTTCAAAAGGCTTTTGACAAAGTCGATCACAATGCCATCTACTTCATGATGAAACACTTGGGATTTTGTGGTAAATGGATCAAATGGACCAAAATGCTACTGAGTACTGCCACATCATCTATTATTTTAAATGGAGTACCTGGAAAAGTGATAAAATGTAGAAGAGGACTTAGACAAGGTGATCCATACACCCCTCTACATGTGCTGGCACCTGAACTACTCCAAATCCTAGTGAACAAAGCATGGCAACAAGGAGAGATAAAACTACCAGTTGAATACCCGGGGGCCAAAAGATATCCCATTATCCTATATGCTGATGATACATTTATAATCATGCCAGCTGACCCAACCCAATTAGTGAAACTAAGAGAGATCCTTGAGATATTTTCATCTTTTACTTGCCTTCAGGTAAACTATAGCAAATCATCAATTGTCCCCATTAATATAAGTGACACTAGGCCTATGATTTGGCCAATATCATAGGATGCAAAAAGGAAAGCATGCCATTTGCATATTTGGGTCTCCCTATGGGACCAACCAGACCAAAAGTTGATGATCTCATGCCTATGGTGTCAATGCTTGACAGAAGAATGTCTGGTATAGCAGGTATGATGTCTTACTCTGGGAGATTGGTACATTTGAAAGCAAGTGTTGCAGCACTTCCTATTTTTGCCATGTCCTCTATCAGAGTCCCATTCACAATTCTAGATCATTATGAAAAATCTGGAAGAAGTTTCTTATGGTACGGAAATGAAATAAATAAACAAGGTAAATGTTTGGTAAATTGGGAGACTGTATGCCTCCCAAAGAAGTCAGGAGGATTGGGAGTTCTTGTTCTCAGAAAGCAAAACAGAACTTTGTTAGTTAAATTCATGTATAAATTCTTTAATAAACAGGATATACCCTGGGTAGAAATGAATTGGGATACTTACTACTTTGATGGAACTGTTCCTACATTCCCAACCAGAGTGGGGTCCTTCTGGTGGAGGGATTGTTGTGCTATACTACATGATTTCAAAGATATGACAACCTGTAAACCAACAGCCTGTAATTCTGTTTTATTATTGAAAGATGTTTGTCAAGAAGACACCCTAGAAAACATATTCCCTCAACTTCATTCATGTGCCAAAAATCATAGCATCACCATCGCCACAGCAATCAATACTACCGAGAGTGATTTCTATAGCATGTTTCATCTTCCAATGTCCTCGATTACTGTGCAACAGAGTCAAGTATTGCACAACATATTAACTGAAGGATTCAACAGCAACAATAGAGACATCTGGTAGTTCAAGTGACAATGTAGACACTACTCCAATAAAAGAATATATCGGCATCTCATTGGAAACCCATCTAAGGCTCCAAAACCCTTTCAATATATTTGGAAATCCTACTGCCTGCCAAAACAAAAGTTCTTCTTTTGGTTATTACTCCTAGATAGACTAAACACCAGAGATTTGCTGATGAGGAAAAACTTTTTCATTGAAGAGAGTAGTCCTATGTGAGGTGGAACCCAATGAATATCTCCAACATCTATTTTGCCGCTATGATTTCAGCCAATTTTTTTGATGAATTTGGGCCTAGAATGGAACACCCATCTAAATATCAATGACATGATGATTGAATCCAAAAATAGAACCAAATTGATAGGTTTTAAGGAATGCATTATGGCAGGATGTTGGAGCATATGGAAACACAGAAATGCTATCATTTTTATAACAAGACCAAGGATATTGCATACTGCATATCAAGCTTCAAGGAAAACATCAGCACCATCATCAAGAAAGCATAACCTAGCCTAAAAGAGGGAATGCAGACTTGGTTGGACACTTTGTAAATCTTTACTTCATATACTGTTTTGGCATGTATGCGTATAACCATCTGTAATTGCCCCATCAATTAATAGAAAATGAGTTACAGTGGGGCCTTCCCCACTGTGTTTCCTCAAAAAAAAAGAGATCAAGAAACTTGTGGTAGCTGGTCTGGTCAGAGGAGTGCTACATCCAACATGGTTAGCAAATCATGTGGTGGTGCACAAGTGTAACGCCCAAGATGCGGCTATATCTCCTACGTGACGAGGCACAACTTAGAGGCATAACCACATTTTGGTATGATCGCAAGAAGGGTCATTGTCACACCCTAGTTAGTTCAAGCATTAGAGTGTGCATCATGTTTAAATTCCTCTTAAATTTGAAATGGGGAAGGCAGAAACCCCAACACCCCCCTGGAAACAACTAGGGTTTACTAAAATTATTTTCAATGAACCTGAAATGCCCTTCTAAAAAGTTCACCCTCTTTGTCTTGGGTTAGAACCTCTGGCAAAATTGGTGCACAATTTTCTAGGTCAATAGAAGGTCATTGAATTAAATCATAAGTATTTGATTTTGGGCATTTAAATGCTATAAAATAATTTAAATGCTCAAATAATTCTGGAAATAAATGTTTGCTGTTGGAAATATTCTAAATAGAGCCCACAATTATTTTCAGGATTTTTGGAAACGTTTTAGTATTTTTAATAAAGCCCAACAGTTACAGAATAAATAAAAATAGAAAAACAGAAATTAAAAGAGAGGGAGAGAACTTACCTGGCCGCAGCCCATCAGCCGGCCCACCTGGCGGCCCAGCGCTGTGCTGGCCCATGCCAGCCAGCTGCTTCGTCTCTGCCAGGCAGGCAGAGAGCGCGAGCTCGCCACGGCGCCAGCAGCTTGCCGCGTCACGTGCCTAGACGCTGGATAGGCTCCACGTCGCCGCCCCGACCCCGCGGACACCTCACTCGCCCCCTGCCTCTCTCCCTCGCTCTCCCGCACCATGGCCGACGCACCTGTCGCCGTCTCACCACCGTAGTCGCGCTCTCCGTCGTCCCCGCGCCGAGCCACCCTATCCGGAAGCTCCGCCGCCCTCCACTCCTTCGAGCAAGCCGAGCCCCGACCGCTCGCTTGCCCCGCAGCCTCTACAACAACCTCGCCTGACTCCGCCATCGCTGGAGATCCTCTTCGTCGTCGCCACCGCATCAGCTCGTCCCCGACGGCGCCGTCCATCTCTACGTAACCGCCGTGAGCCCAGCTCCATCCTCCCCCTCTCCATTAACCCCCTCCTGCACCGTGTGCACTGTACCACGCTCACCTGAGCACCCGCCGCCGCCGAGCTCGTCGCCGACGTGTCTCCGGCCACCCACCGGCCACACCATTGCGACCAACGCACTCACCGCACCCGCAGGAGCCCGTAGCACCATTCCACGCGCCTCGCTGTGCCCCGCAGCCTCGGTTTCGGCTTTGCCCGAACTCCGGTGGCCGCCAAGGTCTTCACCGGCGACGTTTCCGGCCACCCTAGCTCCACCCACTGCCACCACTCGATGCGGCTTGCGCCTAGCTATGCGTAGATGCTCTCCGCCGTCGTTTTGGTTGCCGGAGCACGAAACCCGCAGCCCTCCGCCGCGTCTGGCCTCGCCGGCGGCTAAACGCCGGCGAGTTTGACTCAGTTTGACCCCTGTGTGGGCCCAGGTAGACCCTCCGACAGCTAATTAGTGTTAATCTAATTCTGTTAACTATGTGTGTCACTGACAGAGAGGGCCCACCAGTCCGGTTTGACCTGGCCGACCCAGTTGACCGCTAACGTCACACCTATGTCATGTTGACGCATTAATTCAATTACTGGATTTATACTTTAATAGGGAATTCCAGAAAATAGTCAAAACTTCTAAAAATCATAGAAAATCTACCATAGCTACAAATGCAAAGATTTATATATGAAAAATGATCAGAAAAATTCAATCTATCCATCTGTCATGGTTTCATGCATGAAAAAACAAGTTTACCTTGCTGTTTAAGCAGAATAAGGTAATGCACTAATAAGGCCATGTTTAATGAGCTAATATTTGAATCTTTGATTCAAATGAGTTCATCCCCTTGTGTGGTTAGTCAGGCGTGGTCTAGAGACTTGTGTGGTTAGTCAGGCGTGGTCTACACCCACGTCGGTTTTTGCTTGAAGTCTGCCGAGCACATGTCGTGTGCAGACGCTAAGTGGTGGAAACATGTGTGACGAAGTACACCCCTGCAGGGTATAAAACTATTCAAATAGCCGCGTCCGTGGTAAAGGACTACTTGGTTGCCTATACAGTTCATAGACAAGTTAATGGATACTACTAAAAAACTCAAGATAAGTGTGAGTACCGAGGATGGCCCTCTCGTAGGATGACGAGGGAGGATCCACGGTGGAGTATTGTGTTGGTGAGTAGTGGACTCGTGTGCGAAAACTATTTTACTAGTGAAGTTCCATAGGATAGCTTAGCCAAGAGTCAAAGCTGGCTTGCTGCAATAACCCCACCACCTTCTTGAGAATGAGCATGTATATTAGGTTCTGATGTAAGACTTGCTGAGTACCTTTGTACTCATGTTTGCTTAATTACTGTTTTCAGACGACAATACCGCCCCCTCCGATGGGTTCTACGTAGACCTTGACATCGACGAGTGACTAGCCACCCGAGTGGTGATCCTGGCCATGGAGGGCCCTATGTAGATAGACAGGCTTCGAGAAGCCTTCTTTCTTTCTAGTGTCTGTACTCAGACTAGTTGGTTCTGCTTGTGCTTGTATGATTGTATGACTTGAGTATCGGGTCATGTGACCCCTATCTGTATGAACATGTCATGTATGGCTCTCTAGAGCCTTTAAATAAAGTACTTGAGTTGTAGAGTTTTGTTGTGATGCCATGTTGTATGTACTCATATCGGGCATATTGTGTGTATGATTGAAATGCTTGGTATGAGTGGGATCCGACAATCTAGTTGTTTATCCTTGGCAGCCTTTCTTATGGGGAAATGTAGTCTAGTGTTCCTCGAGCCATAGTAGTCCGCTACAGCCCGGTTCACCGGAGTCCTACTAGCCCAGCATTACTGCTCAGGACACTTGACTGGCCGGCATGTGTTTCACTTCGTTCCTATGTCTGTCCCTTCGGGGAAATGCCACGCAGTGATATCCGGAGTCCTGCCTAGCCTGCTACAGCCCGGGTTCCCCGGAGTCCTGTTAGCCCAGTGCTACAGCCCGGAATCACTCGCTGATGACCGACATGCTGGATGTGATTCATGTATGCCTGTCTCCATAGGTCTGTGCCGCTTTGGGTTCCCGACTAGCCATGTCGGCCCGGGTTCTCTGTCATATGGATGCTAGCGACACTATCATATACGTGAGCCAAAAGGCGCAAATGGTCCCGGGCCATGGTAAGGCAACACCCGTGGGATACCGCGCGTGAGGCCGCAAAGTGATATGAGGTGTTACCGGCTAGATCGATGTGGCTTGGAATCGGGGTCCTGACAGTCATCTTCACACATTCCCATGTAAATGAACAAGGAAGTAAACAGTTGGCTGACAATTGCCACATCACACAATGATCAAATTATTCATACATCAATCAGAGTACACACAAGGTCTGACTATGGACGGATCCAAATGAAAAGAAGACAACCAGCCATGATAAGTCCCGATCGTCCCTACTGGGGACCACTACTGATTATCCGAAAAGGAAACATAGTAACAGCCAAGGTCTTCGTCGAACTCCCACTTAAGCTCGGTGGTATCACCTGCATCTGTGTTTGTACTATCTTTGAGTCAGGAGGACTCAGCAATCTCAAAACCCACGAGATCAAGACTATTTAAGCTTAAAGGTAGGATGTGGTTATAAGGTGGAGTTGAAGCTAGCACTAACCAATATATTGTGGCTAACATACGAGTACAAGAGTAAGATGAGAAACTACGCAACGGACGCAGAGCTAAAAGTGATTAAGAAGTGATCTTGAACTACTTACATTCAAACATAACCCCACCGTGTTCTCTTACCGAACCTCGTCTAAAAGAGACCATCACAGTTACACATGCAGTTGGTGTATTTTAATTAAGTCAAGTGTCAAGTTCACTACAAAAGGATATTAACAAATTCCCATCTACTATATAACCGTGGCAATGGGTGTTGAAAGTATGACATGCTAGTACTAAAGGCAATGAACAAAACTCCCTTACTGAACTTGAGTCAAAGATCCACATAAAAGATGGTAGCATCAATGCAAACATGGCAAGGGATATGAACAGGTTTCAGACTTTGAGGAAAATCATGCATGGCAGAAACAGATTCATGATAGCAAATTTGCAAGCTTGTGCAGCTCACCACCAAGCCTTTCATTTCATAAAAAGGCTACCAACACTAAGAAGAAAAATTTATGAAGCTAAACATGGAAATAGCATGGTCATAGGGTGCATGGATCACTAGCAAAACACATGGCAAAAATGCACTTCCTGTTAGTAGACTGACAGCAATAATATTTGGCAAAAAGAGAGCATGGTAACGACAAGCTACAGTACCCCATAATTGCAAACAAATTCATGGCTGGATAGAGCATAGAAATATCTTCAAAACACCCTTACCGAGCCTCATCAAAATATGCATGGATTCACTTGTAGCAACGAGTTAACATGGCAACCTAATGTAGCAGGAAAATACTTAGCAGAAAAACACTAAGTCACTGAAATCAGCAACATCAAGTGGGCTACTTGGCATGCTAGTGCTAGTCACCGCAGGGAACATAAAAATACAAGGATTGCACCACTTTAAAGATGCCATGAAGATGCTCCTAAAACATGTTGACATGATGCTCAAAAGATGAACACACAAAATTCTATGAAAAAGACAAATCGGCAAGTTCTGATAGTCTGCAGCAGATAACATCATTTAGCACTTTTGCAACTATGATTAGGCCATCTATATGGACAGTAACATGCATGCCAATGACACTAGCATATAGAGCATCACGAGATTAACATTTCGGTATAACATATGCACAAATCGGAGCCACTAGCACAGAGTTATGAGCATTGCAACAAGCGCACATATCGCAGGAAATCTGGGACTTAGGCGAATTTTATACCTATGGATATAGGGTTGTGCACGCGGATCGGAGCTCGCAGGAGACGAGGACGCCGAGGGGAAGGCCGGCGGGGTCGGCAGAGGTCGCCGGGGCATTAGGGTCGCTGGGCGACGGTGATCCGGCGTCTCTGGCACGGCAGAGGGCGGCACTGTAGCGGGCGGCGCGCGAGGTGGCGGCTAGGTGGCAGCATGGCGGGGCGAGCGGGAGGCGAAGGCGCGGCGATGGTGGAGCGCTGTGGAGGTAGGGGCACGCGCGCGGGGCTCGGGCGCCCAAGGGAGTGGCGGCGACGGCGACCCAGGCCGGGAGGGCCCTGCCTGGGCCCGGCGGGCCGCGCGGGCGACGCGGTGGAGGGGCGGCGCTGGGTGATGTGGCGGCGTGTGGTTGGTTTGAGGCGGTGGCTGGACGCGTCGGATGCCGGCGGGTGTGTCCGGCGCGGAGGGAGAAGATGGAACTAGGGTTTGCCTGTGAATTTCAGAGGGGGAGGCCTATTTATAGATTCTCGACCTAGGAGAGGGCTATTGGGGTGTGGTTTTCGCCCACACGATCGTGATCCAACATCAGAGATCATGGAGGGGGTTTAGATGGGCTAGTAGGCTATTGTGGAGGGGTGTTGGGCTACAAAGAGAGAGGGGTTTCAGCAGTTACACGGTCAACCGTTGGGGCATCAAACGACCTGCAAATGGAACGAAATTTGACGGGCGGCCTACCGGTGATGTACCAAGGCCACTCGACAAATCTCAGCCCATTCCGAGAACGTTTTTCTCCCGCTCAGGAAATGAGATCTGAGAGGTGCAACGGGTGCATGTGTGAGTGTCGGATTCCGAAACGGAGAACGGGGAAAATGTCCGGATGCATGAGACGAACACGAATGCAAATGAGATGCACATGATGACATGAGATGACATGCATGACATGGAAAAATACAAAACAAGGACAAAACCCAACCACGGAGCACATAACATATAATATTGCCGGAAATGGCAAGAGTTGGAGTTACAATTATGGAATGTTACATCCAGGACGTTACAACAAGGCCAGTGGAAAATGGAAGCTGTGCATAGATTTTACGGATCTGAACAAGGCCTGCCCGAAGGATCCATTTACCTTGCCACGCATCGATCAGATAGTGGATTCCACCTCCGGGTGCGACCTGCTATATTTTCTGGATGCATACTCTGGATATCATCAGATCTTTATGTCCAAGGAAGACGAAGAGAAGACCGTGTTCATCACCCCGTGTGGCACATACTGCTTCGTACGGATGCCTTTTGGGTTGAAGAGTGCTGGATCCACTTTTGCAAGGGAAGTTCAAATTAGTTTTGAGCCAAAGTTAGGCAGAAACATTGAGGCTTACATGGATGATATTGTGGTCAAGACCAAGGACAGATCGACCCTCATTCAAGATTGGCAAGAGACGTTTGCTAATCTGCGCAAGATCAACCTAAAGCTGAACCCGGAGAAGTGTGTGTTTGGCATTCCTTCTGGCAAGCTACTTGGCTTCTTTGTTTCTCACCGGGGGACAGAGGCCAACCCCGATAAGATCAAGGCTATCGAGTAGATCCAAGCACCCAAGAGAGTTAAGGACGTAAGGTGTTTAACTGGGTGTGTTGCCGCGCTCAGCAGGTTCATTTCCAAGTCTGCTGGGCCTGCCTTGCCGTTCTTCAAAATCTTGAAGAAGGCAAGACCCATGGAAAGGACTCCGTAAGCTGACGCTGCACTGCAAGATTTGAAGGCCTACTTGTCCTCTTTGCCCACTTTTGTCACTCCCAAGCCATAAGAGCCGTTGTTTTTATACTTGGCGGCAACTAATCAAGTGGTTAGTGCAGCACTAGTGGCACAACAGGAAGTGGAAAAAGAGGCAGCCACAGCCAGTGTCCCTCTCGGGGAGGAAAGTGAGCACACCTTGGCAAGGTCAGATGAAGATCAAATCAGAGAAGAGCAAGGCAATAGAGGAAGCCCCAAGGTTGCGGCAAGGACGATGGTGGTGTTGCGCCCAGTGTACTTCGTCAGCTCCCTATTATAGGGGGCTATATCTAGGTACTCTGGCATGCAAAAGTTGCTTATTGGCCTTGTCATGGCCTTAAGGAAACTGCGCCACTACTTCCAAGCCGACGAAATCACGATTCTCACCCGTTTCCCTTTGCAAAGGATTCTCCGGAACCAAGATGCTACCGACAAAATAGTGGAGTGGGCCTTGGAGTTATCCAGCTTTGGTTTGAAGTTTAAGAGCACTTCAACTATTCAGAGAAGAGCATTGGCAGAGTTTATTGCTGAATGGACGCCAATCCTTGATGAAGAAGTGGTACAAACAGTTATCCCCGTCAAGGAAGCGCCCCAAGAATGGATCATGTATTTCGATGGTGCCTTCTCCCTACAAGGTGTAGGGGCTAGCATGCTTCTCGTCGCCCCGACTAGGGAATACTTGAAGTACGTTGTCCAGATGCATTTTCCCTAGGAGAAGGCTACCAACAATACTACAGAATATGAGGGGCTCCTTGTCGGGCTCAGGATTGCAATAAAACTGGGGATCAGGAAGTTGATCATCCGTGGAGACTCACAACTTGTGGTGAGACAAGTCAACAAGGATTACCAAAGTCCGTTGATGGAGGCATACGTTGAGGAAGTGAGAAAGTTGGAGGAGCGCTTTGATGGGTTGCAAACAGAGCACCTACCCTGTGCAGAAAATAGCATTGTTGATCACCTGTCAAAGTGCGCTGCACAAAAGCTCCTTGTGGACCCAGGAACTTTTGTTCTCCATCTGACTCAGCCCTCTGTATCCCCAGCAACGATGGCCAGAAAGAGGAGGAAACTGGACCCAGGCAGACCTCTCTCGGTAGAACCTCTCGAGGATCAGGGTAGGGGGGCTTACCGGGAACAACTCTCCTTCAGACACCGATCTGCATCTTCCCACTACGTCACTGGTCCCCGCGGTCGAGGAGCGCACTCTCACGATTGAGGAGGTGCCGCTAGTCCTTGTGGCCGAGCCTCAGGCTGCAACATGGGCGCGACACATAGTCCATTTCCTCCAAACTAGATAACTTCCCGAAGAGCAGGAAGAAGTTGAAAGAGTAGCTCGGAGGGCCAGTATGTATCAGTTCATGGATGACACACTATACAGAAGAAGGCCCAACATTGTGAAGTTGAAGTGCATTTGCCGGGAAGAAGGAAAGGAACTGCTAGCGGAAATACACAAAGGCATGTGCGGCTCACACATCAAATCAAGGGCTCTGGGTGGAAAAGCCTTCTGGCAAGGATTTTACTGGCCCACACCCCTCCAAGATGCAGTTGAGCTAGTCACCGAATGTGGAGCCTGTCAGTTCCATTCCAAGAACATCCATTTGCCTGCCCAAGGTCTGGGGGCTCGATATCCATGGTCCTTTCCCCTGTGCTACCGGGGGCTTTGAATTCTTGTCTGTTGCAATCGACAAGTTTACAAAGCGGCCGGAAGTAGAAGCTGTGAGAAAGGTGACTGATCAGTCAACTATCAATTTCTTGAAAGGATTGGTGTTACGCTTCGGAGACCCTGCCCGGATCATCACTGACAATGGCACCCAATTCACGAGTCGCGCCTTCATGCAATATGTTCATGCCCTCGGAAGCAAGATCTCATTTGCCTCTGTTGCACATCCAAAGAGCAATGGGAAAGCTGAGAGAGCGGACGCTGAAGTGTTGTGAGGACTCAAGACGAGAACATTTGATGAGCTACAGAAGTGTGGCATGCGGTGGATCAATGAACTGCTGGTGGTTCTCTGGTCCCTCAGAATGACACCAAATCGAGCTACCGACCAGACTCCCTTCTGCCTAGTCTATGCGGCAGAACCAGTTGTCCCCACGGAACTCATTTACGGTCTACCTCGAGTGCTTGCCTATGATGAAGTAGCGCAAGAAGAACACTAGCATGATGACGATGTGCTTCTCAAGGAGAACCATCTCCAGGCTGCTACACAAGTTGCACGCTATCAGCAAGCCCTGCGTCACTATCACAGCCGCAAGGTTCATGCCTGGTGTTTTGAGGAAGGCGACCTTATCCTTAGGCGCATTCAGACCGCCAAGGGTACAAACAAGTTGACGCCGAAGTGGGAAGGCCCATATCGGGTAGTACGAGTCACCAGACCTGGTGCAGTCCGTCTGGAGACTGGAGATGGCATTGAATTGCAAAACTCATGGAATATTGAGCATCACCGCAAGTTCTACCCGTAAGGCGCGGCTGTCGGGCCCTGCCTGGCAGCCCCCCTTTTGTACATGCCTTCCCTCTGTTCCATGTAACCCCTTGTTTAAAGCCAGGCGCAGACCCTGAGCAATAGATAAATAAATGAAGTGCTGCCCCCAACAAATAGCATGCATGCATAAGCATATCATGAGTTTTGCATGTTCATGTAGATAAGATCTCATGTGGCATCATATTCATCTACATAAATTGCAGGCTCCTGCCGTGGACTTGGTCCCAAAGAGGAGATGAGAAGACGATTGCAATCCCCGGCAAACCAAACAGATAAGTTCTTCCTTTTATCCATACGCGTTCTGTAAGTAGAGACTTGTGCATAAGAAAACCTTGCTGCCTTTGAAACATAGGTGCTCCCATCCCTTGACTCAACCGTTGCTTCGTTTAGGAATGTTGCAGTGGCCTTTGGTGAAAAGGTTAGCGAGGGGCCGGTCCCTCTTTACGATTTATGCCTGGTAGGCCTAGCTCCGCGACAGCGAACTGAGGGTACTGACAGGATAGCCTACCGAGAAAACTTGTTTACTTAAAAGTATAGAGGAATCCCAACTCTGCATGGACACATTACATGCACAAGTGCACAGCAAGGTTTATCTTTTTCATTAATATGTTGATCAACAAGTACCGATCTTACATGACGCAAACATGGATAAAAGAGATTACATAATTTGAACTAAAGTTTGGCAAGTGCCTATAGATTCTTGATTGAAAAAAAGATAAAATGCCCATGATGCCTTTACTTTTTCTCTCCTTCTTCGAAACTACAAGGGGAGACAAAGAAGGCAGAGGGAAGGCCTGGCTGGGATTCAGGACCTCCCCATGATCAGGATGGCACCGTTTCGAGGCTAGGAGGTAGAAACCGGAGGGCATGTGCAGATGGTGACGCTACCGGAAGCCCAGACGATGATGGTGGTGCTTCCGGCAAACAAGACTCATCGGAGCGCTCGCCCCCGTTCTTGACGTGTCGTGGGTTGCCGCCACCTTCCTTACCACTGTCGTTCGAAGCTCCCACCAGGCCATCCAAACCGGACACCTTGCGCTCCGGGTAACTCCATAGAGAGCATGATTGTCTCTGACGACCCAAAGATAAGGAGACACTGCCCTTTAAAGAGGCATGCCTGAGGATAAGGAGCTCGCCCATACGCCAGACAGGCGGTGCCCTGGGAAGTAGAATCCACCATCACCAATGGCAAACCCCTTCTGCGGCCTTCCTCCAATGACACAGGGAAAGGAGTAGTAGGCCATGGCCGACTACCATGCCCTGCATCCATTATGGGCCTCGATGTGGTGTCGCTTGCATTGCCCCTCACTAAAATTGAAGCCACGGGCGGCCCGGCGACGAGCACACCGGAGTCACTACCTCCGGTGCTACTACCGCGCTGCCTACGCGCCCTCCCGGGGCTCGCATGAAGATGAGAGGGAATTCCTGCCCCAGCAAAGGTGTGACCATACCCTCCTCTCACTCCCCAAGCATCAACACAAGCATTCGACATCACCGACCCCAAGCTAGGGCCCGAGGCCTGGCCCCGGGCTCTCCCTTTCAGCATAACCAGAAGAAAGGAGAGGATGGAGGAGGAGCGATATCAGGATGAATGCTCCCACTGCCCCCACCCTTCCTTTATAGGTGGGCTGAGGCAGGGAGCTGATCCCTCGGCGTGTAATCTCCGCCCACCTCCACCAATCCATGAAGGCCGCCCCCCTGCAATGACGCTCTCCCGCACCACGTGCCTCCATTACCTACCCCACTCAATGCATGCAACACACGTGGCCGTGAATAAGAGCATGGTGGGAAGAGTGAATTGGCAGTTACTCGCCCATGTGTTAAAGTCATTCACGTGCCATTACAAAGGTGGCCCCACTATTGTTGGCATTATGCGACGCACAGGAGAACCGGAAACTGACCTGGGCTCAGGTTGATGAAGAAGCAAAGAAGATCTCAAAGGACGAGCAACTAGTCCTCTCTCGCATGTGCACTAGTTTGTAACAATTTGGAAAGTTCATATACTTCTGTGACTCCAAAAATTCTGAAAAATAGGAAAATCTAGGAAATTTGTATATCAATATTGTGTAAAAAGTTTAGATCAAAATAACATTTCTGTGAGTTTTCAAAATTCTTCCAATGAGCACAAAAGTTTTTGTTTTTCAGCAACATCAATTCAACTATCTCCATAGAGCATCCCAAAGGTCTTACTTGGCTGAAACAATAATTAAAACACCAAAACACAATTACTATGTAAGAAATAATGTGTATTTAAAACATAAAAATAGTAAAGAAAAATATTGGGTTGTCACCCAACAAGCGTTTTTCTTTAAAGCCTTTTAGATAGGCATCGATAATTTTAGTGATCCTGAAATAAAAGATAGCAATTAAAATGAAGAGAGAATCATGTAGCATGTGAAAAACAAATTTAAGTATAACATTCCTATGCGTAGGCATTTTCTAAGCAAACAAATTATCAAGACAAGCAAAAACTAGCATATGCAAGGAACAAGAAAGAAACAATAACAATCTCAACATGACAAGAGGTAACTTAGTAACATGAAGATTCTACAACCATATTTTCCTCTCTCATGATAATTACATGTAGGATCATAATCAAATTCAACAATATAGATATCACATAAAATATTCTCTTCATGATCCGCGTGCATGCAAAGTTGACACTCTTTCAAAATAGTGGGATTAACAAAAAACAAAGTCATCACTTCTTCATGATACGCATGCATGCAAAGTTGACACTCTTCCAAAATAGTGGGATTAACAAAAAATAAAGTCATTACTTATCAAAAATTTCATAAGATTTATCAATCTCCAAAGTAGTGGGATTATTATTACCTAGAGTTGACACTCTTCCAAAGCCACTTTCAATATTATAGTAAACATATTCATCATGAGGCTTACATAAAATCTCTAGATCATAATAAGCATTATCACCCCAATCAAGATCATTGCAATAAGTAGCGGACATAGCAAAACTAGCATCTCCAAGCTTGGGGTTTTGCATATTATTAGCACAATTGACATTAATATAATTTATAATAACACCATTGTAATCATGCTTTTGATTCAAGTAACTATCAAGTATGGCAGCAATAGCAATACTTTCATGTTTGACATAAGGAACTATAGCAAGCTCATCTCCATAGGCATAATTAATATTGGTATCATGGCCATAAAAATAGAAAGCACCATGTTCATCAAGGAAGGATATCTCTATCAAATCAACGGAATCATAATTATTATTTTCTTCCAAAGCAACGGTCATTCTCTCAATAAATTCCTTAACATAGGCACTATGAGCATAGTTTTCATAGCAATATTTAAGTATGTCAAAATTTTCAGATTTGTAGAGAGTAATATCATACTTTTCAATCAAAGAATCAACTTCATAAGCACCCATAAAAGCAACAAATTCTTCAATTTGTTCGATGTCATAGTAACTATAAACACCTTTTTCATAAGAAGATAAGATTTCATTATCATTAAACTCACATGGGTAGGGAAGATATTTTTAGGGTTCTTAGAACAACAAGTAAAATCACAAAGTTCACAAAGATTCCAAGCATAACATAGCAACCAATTAATTTGATTCCATAAGAGTCTCCCTTTTTGAGAAAAACGGCGACGCACAAAATGAGCATGCTCATCTAAAGATTTTCCCTCAACTAAACTAGTTGGGGTTTTAGCACGAGGACATATGGATCGAGGATGTTCCAAGTAGAAAACTTTAAGTGGATCCATAAACCTTTTTGCTTTAGGTTTTCAATAAACACACAATTATACCAAGCAAACAAGCAAACGAGCCAAGTAAGACATAAAGGCAAACAAAAAGACAAACGGAAAGAAGGCAAATAAAAAGGAAAGTATTTTTTGTTTTGCTGAAAACGTTTTAGAAGTGGAGGAGAGGAAAACGAGAGGCAAATGGTAAATAATGTAAGTGCAACAGATGAGAGTTTATGATAGGTACTAGGTAGGTTTGATGTAGAATCTCGCCGACAATGCTGGTAGAAATTCTTCTTGCTACTTCTTGAGCTTGTGTTGATTTTTCCCTTGAAGAGGAAAGGGTGATGCAGCAAAATAGAGATACGTATTTATATGTTGAAACCCATCAGATACCACTTACTGCATGATCCCTTCTGATGGGAGTTTAGTTGAGCCTAGGTCGGCAGACATTGAGGCCTTTTATCGTACTTTGACAGGGGGAGATGAGAGAGGGGTGTCGGCCGTCACTGCCACTAGCATACACTTTCCTAAAGTGCATTATTTCACTTTATTTATCACTAAGTGTTTGCTTGCTAGGGAAAAAGTGGGTGCGCTCAACACATCCGACTTTGTTGTTTTACGTCGTGCACTAGAGGGCGACAACATTTACAGCTTGGGAGCTATTGTGGCACGTCGCCTCCACATTAATAGGTCCACGGGTAAAATACATGGTGGGATTTTTGCTACTCATTTGGTGGCTCACTTCCAGGTTGATAAACACCCTCATGATTACCCTATGACCAAGGTTTACCTAGACCGTGCAGCCATGGGTCACCACCATTTTACCGATATCGAATCTCCTAACATCCCTGTTCCATATAACCTGGTTTTCAGCATCATCACTTGTGATGTTATTTGATACGTCTCTGTCGTATCTACTTTTCCAAACACTTTTGCCCTTGTTTTGGACTCTAACTTGTATGATTTGAATGGAACTAACCTGGACTAACGCTGTTTTCAGCAGAATTGCCATGGTGTTGTTTTATGTACAGAAAACAAATTTTCTCGGAATGACCTGAAACTCCACGGAACATCTTAGAAAAAACAATAAAAAATCCTCGCCAAAGATGAAGACCAGGGGGCCCACACCCTTCTCATGAGGGTGGGGGCGCCCCCCCTAGGGCACGCCCCCCCTACCTCGTGGTCCCCCTGGAGACCCTTCGACGCCAACTCCAACTCTATAAATTTGCTTTCAGAGAGAAAAAATAAGGGAGAAGAAATCATCGCGTTTTACGATACGAAGCCGCCGCCAAGCCCTAAATCCTCTCGGGAGGGCTGATCTAGAGTCCGTTCGGGGCTCCAGAGAGGGAGATTGGTCGTCGTCGTCATCATCAATCATTCTCCATCACCAATTTCATGATGCTCACCACCGTGCATGAGTAATTCCATTGTAGGCTTACTAGACGGTGATGGGTTGGATGAGATTTATCATGTAATCGAGGTAGTTTTGTTAGGGTTTGATCCCTAGTATCCATTATGTTCTGTGATTGATGTTGCTATGACTTTGCTATGCCTAATGCTTGTCACTAGGGCCCGAGTGCCATGATTTCAGATCTGAACCTATTATGTTCTCATGTATATATGTGAGTTCTTGATCCTATCTTGCAAGTCTATAGTCACCTACTATGTGTTATGATCCGGCAACCCCGAAGTGACAATAATCGGGACCACTCCCGGTGATGACCATAGCTTGAGGAGTTCATGTATTCACTATGTGCTAATGCTTTGTTCCGGTTCTCTATTAAAAGGAGGCTTTAATATCCCTTAGTTTCCAATAGGACCCCGCTGCCACAGGAGGGTAGGAAAAAAGATGTCATGCAAGTTCTTTTCCATAAGCACGTATGACTATATACGGAATACATGCCTACATTACATTGATGAATTGGAGATAGTTCTATGTCACCCTATGTTATGACTGTTACATGATGAACCGCATCCGGCATAATTATCCATCACTGATCCTGTGCCTACGAGTTTTCCATATACTGGTTTACGCTTATTTACTTTTCCGCTGCTACTGTTACAATCACTACAAAATACCAAAAATATTTACTTTTGCTTGCATTACTCTTTTGTTAACGTTACCACCACTATCATATTACTTTGCTACTAAACACTTTGCTACAGATACTAAGTTTCCAGGTGTGGTTGAATTGACAACTCAGCTGCTAATACTTGAGAATATTCTTTGGCTCCCCTTGTGTCGAATCAATAAATTTGGGTTGAATACTCTACCCTCGAAAGTTGTTGCGATCCCCTACACTTGTGGGTTATCAAGAACAATTTCTGGCGCCGTTGCCGGGGAGCATAGCTCTATTCTTTGAGTCTCTTGGGATTTATATCTGCTTATCATTATGAAGAACTTTAGAGATCCAAAAACCAAGATCTATCCCTCAACTATGAGGGGAGGTAAGGAACTGCCATCTAGCTCTGCACTTGATTCACCTTCTGTTATGAGTAAGTTTGCGACACCTACACCTGCTTCCGCTATTCGTTCCGATATGTCGCATGTTATTGATGATGCCACTTCTGCTATGCATGATACTTATGATGAAACTGCTTCTATGTCTGATACCACTGTGCCCCTTGGTGAATTTCTTGATGAACAAATTACCAGGGCTAGAGAAAAAGAAATTATTGAATTTGAATACGATGATGATAGTGATGATTAAAATATGCATGTTATTCCTGAGGGCTATCTTTTTGACATGGAATCTTCTGTCGCTATTTTCGCTTGCAAGGATAGATATGAGCTTAAGAGGTTATTAATTAAATGGAACCAAGAATCACATAGAGATAAAATGAAACCCGGGCCTGCTTTTGCTACTTCACCTATATGTGTTCCTGATAAAGATTATGAATTCTCTGTTGATCCTAATATAATTACTTTGGTTGAATCTGATCCGTTTTATGGCTATGAATCTGAAACTGTTGTGGCACATCTTACTAAGTTAAATGATATAGCTGCCCTGTTCACTAATGATGAGAGATCGCGTTACCTCTATATACTCAAAATATTTCCGTTCTCATTAAAGGGTGATGCTAAGATATGGTTTAATTCTCTTGATCCTGGTTGTGTGCGTAGTCCCAAGATATGATTTATTACTTCTCTGCTAAATATTTCCCTGCTCATAAGAAACAAGCTGCTTTGAGGGAAATATACAACTTTGTGCAAATTAAAGAAGAGATTCTCCCACAAGCTTGGGGGAGGCTTCTCAAGTTACTTAATGCTTTGCTTGATCATCCTCTTAAGAAACCTGAAATACTTGATATGTTTTATAATGGACTAACCGATGCTTCCAGAGATTACCTGGATAGTTGTGCTGGTTCTCTTTTTAGGGAAAGAACACTCGATGAATCTGAAAATCTATTGAATAATATGTTGACAAATGAAAATAATTGGGCACCTGCTGAGCCAGCTCATGAGCCAGCTCCTGCTCGAATTACTGAGCCTATTCCTAAACCAACTCCGAAGAAGAGAGGTGTTCTATTTCTCAGTGCCGAAGATATGCAAGAGGCAAATAAATCTATGAAAGAGAAAGGTAGTAAAGCTGAAGACGTTAAGAATTTACCTCCTATTGAAGAAATACATGGTCTTAATTCACCGCCTGTTGAAGAAACTTATGATCTCAATTCTTTATTTATTGAAGAACCTCCTGACCCCGATATCCCGACACAGGTAGTAAAGGTAAATTCTCTTCAAGCAAGACGACTTCAATGCTAGTTAGTGCTTGGATGGGTTCGATAACTTTATGTTTAAGCAAGACGACTTCAATGCTTATTTTGGTAGACAATTAAAAGAAAATGCTTAGACGCTTGGGTGATTATATGGCTAATATTAGAGGTGAACTTAAACTTGTTAGCAAACATGCTTCTATGGTTACCACGCAAGTAGAACAAGTGCTTAAAGCTCAAAAGGATGTGCTTGATGAAATGAATAGTAAGAAAAATGATTATGTTGTTAGAGTGGCTACTAGAACTGGTAGAATGACTCAGGAACCTTTGTATCCTGAAGCCACCCTAAGAGATTCGAGCAAGATTCTCAGAGAAATAATATTGATGTTCCCAGTTCTTCTAAAAAGAAGAAAAAGAAAAATGATAGAACAGTGCAAACTTCTAGTGAACCTATTGCTGAACCACCTGATAATCCAAATGATATATCTATGTCTGATGCTGAAACACAATCTGGTAATGAACATGAACCTAATGAAACTATTAATAATGATGTTCATGATGATGCTCAACATAGTAATAACAATGATGTAGAAATTGAACCTGCTGTTGATCTTGATAACCCACAATCAAACAATCAACGTTATGATAAAAGAGACTTTGTTGCTAGGAAACATGGTAAAGAAAGGGAACCTTGGGTTCAGAAACCCATGCCTTATCCTCTAAAACCATCCAAGAAAAAGGATGATGAGGATTTTGAGCGCTTTGCTGAAATGATTAGGCCTATCTTTTTGCGTATGCGATTAACTCATGTGCTCAAAACAAATCCTTATGCTAAATATATGAAGGATATCATTACTAATAAAAGAAAGATATCGGAAGCTGAGATTTCCACCATGCTTGCTAATTATACTTTTAAGGGTGGAATACCAAAGAAACTTGGAGGTCCTGGAGTACCTACTATACCTTGCTCCATTAAAAGAAATTATATTAAAACTGCTTTATGTGATCTTGGAGCTGGTGTTAGTGTTATGCCTATCTCTTTATATCGTAGACTTGACTTGAATAAGCTGACACCTACCGAAATATCTTTGCAAATGGCTGACAAATCAACTGCTAGACCTGTCGGTATTTGCGAGGATGTGCCTGTTGTGGATGCAAACGTTACTATTTTAACGGACTTTGTTATTCTTGATATTCCCGAGGATGATAGTATGTCTATTATTATTGGAAGACCTTTTCTTAATATTGCAGGGGCTGTTATTGATTGCAACAAAGGCAATGTCACTTTTCATGTTAATGGTAATGAACATACGGTGCACTTTCCGAGGAAACAACCTCAAGTTCATAGTATCAACTCCATTGGAAAAATTCCATCAATTATATTTGGAGGTTTTGAATTTCCTCTTCCTACTGTCAAGAAGAAATATGATATACTTATTATAGGGGATGTGCATATCCCTGTTGAGGTAACTCAGTGTTATTCGAAATTTCTCTGATTCTATGATTATCGGAATGAGTTTGTTAACAAGACTTGATCAACCTTGTTAGTGGATTCTTTTTGATGAGCATGAGATGGATGAAACTAGAAGCACAAACTGTTGTACCCCCTCTCTATACTTTCTGTTAATTAGTAGAAATAAAGTAAAAATAGTATTTTTTTTGTCTGTTTCCTGGCTTATCCGCGCAATATAAAAATATCCGGAAAATAAAAGTCCTCAGAATGACATGCCAATTTAATATGATTTTTTTGGGAATATTTGAGGATTTACCATGCAAAAATCACCGCGGGAGGAGCTGCCACCTGGCCACGAGGGTGGTGGGCGCACCCCCCCCTCTAAGGTGCGCCCCCTGCCTCGTGGGCCCACGGTGGACCTCCTCCACTTATCCCAGCACCCATCTTCTTCCTTTGTCTCACACAAACCCGAAAAACCAACTCAAGCACGAGTTCCAGCCACTTTTGTTGTGATTTTCGATCTCCTTGCTCAAAGCACCTCTTGCAAAACTGCTTGGGGAGATTGGTCCTTGGTATGTGACTCCTCCATTGGTCCAATTAGTTTTTGTTCTAGTGCTTTATTCTTTGCAAATTGGTGCTGCATAGGTGACCATGGTCTTGAGCTTGCATGTTAAATTTATATGGTTCCAAGTAGTTCTAATGCTTGATATAGGCTCTAGGCACTTGTAGGAGTAGTTGCTATCAGTTTTATTGAAGTTGGTTTACTTTTTATTTTGAAGTTACTAAAAATTTCATATTTTTTCAGAGAAAACAATATGCTTAGGAAGATGTTCCAAGGTGGTTCCTCTAAGAATCAAGGACCCAGGATTGCTATGCGCGATGCTGACGAGGATCCACCAGGAGACACTCCAGTACGGCCTTGCGAATGGCCATCGGAAAATTTTATGGACCGTGCGGGAACTAAAGATGAATTCAAAGCATATTTGCGCAATGCCGGTCTTGAGGATTTTGAGGCTAACAAATGCCACCAGTATGATGATCTCACAAGTTCATTTGTGAGGAGGTTTGAGTATTCATCTTCGCGTAATTCTCCTTCAGTCATGTTTGATCTCTATGACAAATCTTATACCATGGACTTAGAGGATTTCACTTCCGCTTGCAAACTTCCATCATGGGGTAGTGTTAGGGATCCCCCTAAATCTGAATTAAAAACTTTCTTGCTAGTATAACTGTGGGGGAATCTAGAGATATAACGCAGGCTACCATAGGGAGCATTCACTTTCCTGCTATACATTATTTTGCTCTTTTCATCGGTAGATGTATAAATGCTAAGGATGAAGCATGTCACATGTGTGTCCCTAATCTTAGCATTCTTAGGAGTGTTGTGTTAGGAGACTAATATTATCACATGGGAGCCATTGTAGCTCGTAGGTTGCATCATAATAGACATAATGGAGATTTCTTTGGAGGAATTTTTGCAACCCGCTTGGCTCATTTTCTTGAGATAGACATTCGTGAGAGTGATATGGAGTTGCCTCCTTCATATTTAGAATATAACTCTATGGCTTCGCACCAGTTTGTCGAGAGGCCTGAATCACCTCTCTTCTATCGTTTAATTTTTGATAAACGACGTGTTTTCCGTATTACTCTCCCTGCTCCTGCCTTCTTTGATTCATAGACAAAAGGAAGATATGTTATTACCAAAGAGGAGGCATAAGAGTACGAGAGGAGAGCGGAGGCACCTCGACTCCACGCTGCAGCTCAGCAGGCGATAACCGTTGCACATCAGTATGATCCCAGCTATCCTTCTTCGTCACAGTACGACCCCAACAACTATTATTATGGATATCCGCCAGGCCAGCCGTGGCCATAGACCAACTTAGGCCAAAAGCCTAAGCTTGGGGGAGTACGTATTTCTCACCGACATTACATTTATGTTCACATACACTCATTGCTAGATGTCGGTGCTCATACTCTTTCACTGTAATATCCATGCTAGTTTATTTTATTTTTCCTTCTTTCTTCTTGTGTGATTGTTAAACTTTAAGAAAAACCAAAAAAATATAGTTGTAGTTTATTTTTCTGCTGTAGTAGTAATAATTAAAAAGAAAACCCAAAAATATTTCCTGTTATTCTTTTGCTTGTTGGGAGCTTTCCCGTGTAAATAGTTTTATTTCTTTTCTTTTCTTTGGGGGTCAGTAGGAGAAGACCATAATTAAATTGTTGAAGTGGCTCTTATATGCATTATTGTTGATTTAACCAAGAGCCCATATTGCCTTGTCTTCTCCTGTTTATTGAATGCTCGCAAATTCCAGCTTAGTCCAATGCACATGCACTCTTATTATTATTCACACCATTCGGTCGTGCAAGTGAAAGGCAATTATGATGATATATGATGGGCTGACTGAGATGAGAAAAGCTGGTATGAACTCGACCTCTTTTGTTTTTGTAAATATGATGAGTCCCACGTTCTTTATTTAGCTTATTATGAATAAACATGTTTGCAATGACAATTAGAGATCGTAGTTGCTTGTACCATGCTTGATTAGCTATGAGTTATAATGATTTACCTTGTGTGCCAACATGCTATTGAGATGATTATGATGTGGTATGATGGGGTGGTATCCTCCTTTGAATGATTTAAGTGACTTGACTTAGCACATGTTCACACATGTAGTTGAAACAAATCAACATAGCCTTCACGATATTTATGTTCATGGTGGATTATATCCTACTCATGCTTGCATCCAATGTTTATTAATTTTAATGCATGTACATGGCTGTTGTCGCTCTCTAGTTGGTCGCTTCCCAGTCTCTTGCTAGCCTTCACCTGTACTAAGCGGGAATACTGCTTGTGCATCCAATCCCTTAAACCCCAAAGTTATTCCAGATGAGTCCACTATACCTTCCTATATGCGGTATTTACCTGCCGTTCCAAGTAAATTTGTATGTGCCAAACTCTAAACCTTCAAATAAACATTCTGTTTTGTATGCTCGAATAGCTCATGTATCAACCAAGGCTGTCCTTATCTTCCGTGTTAGGCGGGTTATTCTCAAGAGGAGTGGACTCCGCTCCTCACTCACGAGAAAATGGCTGGTAACCGGGATGCCCATTCCCATGCTTTATGCAAACTAAATCAAAATTAATTGCAAAAAAACTCCCCCTGGGACCTGATGTATGTTGGAGGCACTCGTTGTTTTGAGCAAGCCATGGATTGATCTTTGTTGGTGGAGGGGGAGTATAAACTTTACCATTCTGTTTGGGAACCGCCTATAATGTGTTTAGCATGGAAGATATCGCCATCTCTTAGTTGTTACGTTGACAATGAAAGTATACCGCTCAAAATACAATTTATCTATATTTCAAAGCTCTGGCACCTCTACAAATCCCTGCTTCCCTCTGCGAAGGGCCTATCCATTTACTTTTATGTTGAGTCATCACCCTCTTATTAAAAAGCAATAGCTGGAGAGCACAGCCGTCATTTGCATTCATCACTATTAATTTATGTTGGGTGTGACTATATTATGATTGTTTTGAGAAAGTGTTGTCATCCGAGATTTATTATTATGACTTGCTAGTTGATTATGCTATTGATATGAGTAATTATGAGACCTGAGAATTATTGCAAATGTGGTTAGTTATGATCTATGCTGAAAACTTGAATGCTGGCTTGACATAGTTACAACAACAAGAGCAAACAGAGTTTGTAAAAGTTTTTCTTTCTTTCTTTCAGTTTGTCAACTGAATTGCTTGAGGACAAGCAAGGGTTTATGCTTGGGGGAGTTGATACGTCTCCGTCGTATGTACTTTTCCAAACACTTTTTCCCTTGTTTTGGACTCTAACTTGTATGATTTGAATGTAACTAACCCGGACTGACGCTGTTTTCAGCAGAATTGCCATGGTGTTGTTTTATGTACAAAAAACAAATATTCTCGGAATGACCTGAAACTCCACGGAACATCTTAGAAAATAAAATAAAAAAATCCTTGCCAAAGATGAAGACCAAGGGGCCCACACCCTTCTCACGAGGGTGGGGGGTGCGCCCCCCTAGGGCGCGCCCCCCTACCTCGTTGGCCCACTTGAGACCCTCTGACGCCAACTCCAACTCTATATATTTGCTTTCGAAGAGAGAAAAATAAGGGAGAAGAAATCATCGCGTTTTACAATACGGAGCCGCCGCCAAGCCCTAAAACCTCTTGGGAGGGCTGATCTGGAGTCCGTTCGGGGCTCCGGAGAGGGGGATTCATCGCCGTCATCATCATCAATCATCCTCCATCACCAATTTCATGATGCTCACCGCCGTGTGTGAGTAATTCCATCGTAGGCTTGCTGGACGGTGATGGGTTGGATGAGATTTATCATGTAATCGAGTTAGTTTTGTTAGGGTTTGATCCCTAGTATCCATTATGTTCTGAGATTGATGTTGCTATGACTTTGCTATGCCTAATGCTTGTCACTAGGGCCCGAGTGCCATGATTTCAGATCTGAACCTATTATATTTTCGTGAATATATGTGAGTTCTTGATCCTATCTTGCAAGTCTATAGTCACCTACTATGTGTTATGATCAGGCAACCCCGAAGTGACAATAATCGGGACCACTCCCGGTGATGACCATAGTTTGAGGAGTACATGTATTCACTATGTGCTAATGCTTTATTCCGGTTCTCTATTAAAAGGAGGCCTTAATATCCCTTAGTTTCCAATAGGACCCCGCTGCCACGGGAGGGTAGGAAAAAAGATGTCATGCAAGTTCTTTTCCATAAGCACGTATGACTATATATGGAATACATGCCTACATTACATTGATGAATTGGAGCTAGTTCTGTGTCACCCTATGTTATGACTGTTACATGATGAACCGCATCCGACATAATTATCCATCACTGATCCTGTGCCTACGAGTTTTCCATATACTAGTTTATGCTTATTTACTTTTCCACTGCTACTATTACAATCACTACAAAATACCAAAAATATTTACTTTTGCTTGCATTACTCTTTTGTTACCGTTACCACCACTATCATATTACTTTGCTACTAAACACTTTGCTGCAGATACTAAGTTTCCAGGTGTGGTTGAATTGACAACTCAGCTGCTAATACTTGAGAATATTCTTTGGCCCCCCTTGTGTCGAATCAATAAATTTGGGTTGAATACTCTACCCTCGAAAGCTATTGCGATCCCCTCCACTTGTGGGTTATCATTATTCCATTGGCCGCTCCTGTTTTGTTTGATCCTATTGCCAATGGCGGATATAGGATTATGTCTGCGGATATCATCGCCTACCGAAACGATCAGGCTGCTGTAGAGGAGGAGGATGAGCCTTAGTAGTGGGACTAGTGGATGCCCGCTCCTTAGTACCCCAACTACTATCTATCCTTCGGATTGATTGCCAGGCTAGGCCAAAAGCCTAAGCTTGGTGGAGTACGTGTTTCCACCGAATTTATTTTCATGTCCATTTCATTCCAGTTGTCGGTGTCCACACTTTCTCATTGTATCATCCATGCTTAATTTTATTTTCTTGCTTCCTTCTTGTGTGTTTGAAAAACTTCAGAAAAAATAAAAAAATAGTTGTAGTTAGTTTACTTTCTATGCATGCTTACTTGTAACATTAAAAAGAAAACCCAAAAAGGTTTCCTTGTTCTTCTTTTGCTTGTTGGGAGCTGATAACCAACAAGTATAGGGGATGACAACAGTTTTCGAGGGTAGAGTATTCAACCCAAATTTATTGATTCGACACAAGGGGAGCCAAAGAATATTCTCAAGTATTAGCAGGTGAGTTGTCAATTCAACCACACCTGGAAACTTAATATCTGCAGCAAGGTATTTAGAAGCAAAGTAATATGATAGTAGTGGTAACGATAGCAGAAGTAACAGTAGCAAAAGTAATATTTTTGGTGTTTTGTAGTGATGATAACAATAGCAACGGAAAAGTAAATAAGCGAATAACAATATATGGAAAGCTCGTAGAGAATTATGCTGGATGCGGTTCATCATGTAACAGTCATAACCTATGGTGATACAGAACTAGCTCCAGTTCATCAATGTAATGTAGGCATGTATTCTGAATATAGTCATACGCGCTTATGGAAAGAACTTGCATGACATCTTTTGTCCTACCCTCCCGTGGCAGCGGGGTCCTATTAAAAACTAAGGGATATTAAGGCCTCCTTTTAACAGAGTACCAGAGCTGTGGTGGTCGCCGGTGTAGGTGTCCTAGAGGTTGCCGTGCCGCCCGGAGTCGGCACAACGACGCCCATGGGGGGGGGCCGCGCCGCCTGTGGGGGTGCAGCTCCGTCCTTGGATCCGGCGACATGCAGCCGGTCGTCTGGCGCGCGAACGATGCTGCTCGCCAGGCTCCTGAGAACACTAAGATCAGGCACTGTCGGTGTGGAACGACACCAATGGGATCACAATAATCCCTACTATGGTTGCCGGGGCGCAGGGTTGCGAGGAGAGCAGGGCTAGTAGACAGCACAAGGATCGTTTACCCAGGTTCGGGCCGCGAGGATGCGTAAAACCCTAGTTCTGCTTTGGTGGGTGTATTTCTGAGAGTTCTTGAGCTCTCGAACTAGCTGTGGTCAACGTGTGGTTCCAAAGAGCCGAATCCCTCTCCTTGTCGCCCTGGGCCTCCTTTTATAAGAAAAAGGGTTGCCAGAGTGGCACACAGGTGGTGGAAAGGTCTATAGTGGCACGAGGTTATCCCTCGTATTACAGGACAAGGTGTATTTAATACATTGCTTAGGTGTCCTCTTACTTTATTGGGGTCGGGGGCGAGGCCGTCCCGTCCGTCGTCGCTCCTCCTCGCTTCGACACGCGCCTCGGCTGGGGATGCGTGAGGTGCCATGTAGGCAGGCAGGCAGCTGAGTTGGCGCGGTGGTGGAGCCTTCAAGAAGATCTGCATGCCACCACGCAGGCACTTGATGAGTTAGCCTGGGAGCTGCATGTTTCCACGAAGGTGCCTGCCCAGCTGGTTGGGCTGGCAGCTGCATGTGAACAGCGGTAGAAGTTTGGTTTACGTGGGCTTGGCGGTGGCCTTGCCGACGTCTTTGGCGAGGGCCTTGCCGGGTGGCCCGGCAAGGATCTCGCCGTGGCATGTTGTCGTCCTCGGCAAGGATCTTGCCAGTGGTCTGGTGGCCTTCCTTGGCAGGGATCTTGCCGAGAATCATTGTCTTCTGATCTGATCTTGAATATGTCTTCACAAAGATCTATATGCCACCACAGGGGTGCCTTCCCGAGTCCTGGCCCCATGCTAATGATGGCACTCGGGGCCGTGGGCTCAAGGGTGGCTCGCTCTGTTGGTGTGGGGCGAGCTGCCCCGGCAAGAGTCTTGTCGGGGCCGCTGAGGCCACCCGGCAAGGGTCTTGCCGGGGGAACTTGCTTCGTCCCTCTGCTCTTTGTGGTCTTGGCCTTGGCGTTGCTTTGATTGTCTTGGGCTTCGATCTTACCTTGGATCACCTCCCTCGTTCTGCTTGGTGTGGCTGTGGGTGCGGCTCTGACTGCCGGGGCCGCTGAGGCCACCCGGCAAGGGTCTTGCCGGGGGAACTTGCTTCGTCCCTCTGCTCTTTGTGGTCTTGGCCTTGGTGTTGCTTTGATTGTCTTGGGCTTCGATCTTACCTTGGCTCACCTCCCTTGTTCTGCTTGGTGTGGCCGTGGGTGCGGCTCTGACTGCCCGCGCACAGGGAAAAGGGGTACAAATATGTGCCCCTATTTTTGTACACCGACAGGCACACACATGTGCCATGCTTCATCTTTATTATTAATGCATCTACCTATGAAGAGAGCAAAATAATGTATAGCAGGAAAATGAATGCTCCCTATGGTAGCTTGTGTTATATCTCTAGATTCCCCCACCATTATACTAGCAAGAAAATCTCTAAATTCAGATTTGCGAGGTTCACTAGGACTACCCCATTGTGGAAGTTTGCAAATAGTGTTAAAATCCTCTAAGTCCATAGTATAAGAATTTTTATAAAGATCAAATAGGACAGTTTGAGAATTGCGTGATGATGAAAATTCAAACCTTCTCACAAAGGAATCAGTGAGATAGTGGTACTGGCGGCACTTATCTGCCTCGAAGCTCTCAAGATCAGCATTACGCACATATGTGTTAAATTGTTCCTTGATTCCTACTCGATCCATAAAGTCCTCTGAAGGCCATTCAGAAGCCCGCATTTGAGCTTCCCTCGGTGGTTCATCATCGGCATCGCGTATTGCGAGCCTGGGTCCTTGCTTCCTTGAAGGACCCCCTTGGTACATTTTCCTAATCATATTTCTTCCTCTGAAAAATTTCTAAAATTTTAGTAACTTCAAAATAAAAATGAACCAAACTCAACAATATTGATAGCAACTACTCCTACCAGTGCCTAGAGACTATATCATGCTTCAAAACAACTTTTGACCATACAAATTTGACATGCAAGCTCAAGAACAGGGTCACCTAAACAGCAAAAATATGCAATGAATAAAGCACTAGAACAAAAACTAATTGAACCATTGAAGGAGTCACATACCAAGGAACAATCCCCCAAAGCTGTTTTGTGAGAGGTGCTTTGAGCAAGGAGATCGAAAATGGCAGCAAGATGAGCTTGGACTCGAGTTTCAGCTGGCTAGTGGTGTTTGTGGGAGGAAGAAGGAGTGTGTGGTAGCTGGAATAAGAGGAGGGGAGCCGTCGTGCGCCCACGAGGCAGGAGGGCTCGCCCTTCACCCTCGTAGCCAGGTGCTTTCTCCCCATGCTATCTTTTTAGTGCTAGATATTCTCAAATATTCCAGAAAAAATCATATTTAAATTTCAGGGCATTTGGAGAACCTTTATTTTCAGGGTATTTTTTATTGCATGGATAATTCAGAAAACAGACATAATGTACTATTTTTGCCATATTTAATATAAATATTAGAAAGTAAAAATATGGTACAGAGAGTTGTGTTTTCTAAATTCATCCATCTCAGGCTCATCAAAAGGAATCCACTAGCAAGGTTGATCAGTTCTTGTTAACAAACTCATTCCGAATAACACGGAGCTGGAGAATTTTCGAATAACACTAGGTTACCTCAACGGGGATATGCACATCCCCAGCAATAAGAATATCATATTTCTTCTTGACAGTAGGAAGAGGAAATTCAAAACCTCCAAAAATAATCGATGTAATTTTTCCAATAGAATTGATAGTTTGGACTTGAGGTTGTTTCCTCGGAAAGTATATCGTATGCTCATTACCATTAACATGAAAAGTGACATTGCATTTGGTGCAATCAATAACAGCCCTTGCAGTATTCAAAAAGGGTCTTCTAGGAATAATAGACATACTATCGTCCTCGGGAATATCAAGAATAACAAAGTCTATTGAAATAGAAACGTTTGCAACCACAACAGGCACATCCTCACAAATACCGATAGGTATAGAAGTTGATTTATCAGCCATTTGCAAAGATATTTCAGTAGGTGTCAACTTATCCAAATCAAGTCTACGATATAAAGAGAGAGGCATAACACTAACACCGGCTCCAAGATCACATAAAGCAGTTTTAACATAGTTTCTTTTATTTGAGCATGGTATAGTTGGTACTCCAGGATCTCCTAGTTTCTTAGGTATTCCACCCTTAAAAGTATAATTAGCAAGCATGGTGGAAATTTCATCTTCCGGTATCTTTCTCTTATTCGTAACAATTTCTTTCATATATTTAGCATAAGGATTCATTTTGAGCATGTCAGTTAATCACATATGCAAAAAGATAGGTCTAATCATTTCAGCAAAGCGCTCAAAATCCTCATCATCTTTTTTCATGTATGGTTTGGGAGGAAAATGCATGGGTTTCTGAACCCATGGTTCTCTTTCTTTACCGTGCTTCCTAGCAACAAATTCTCTCTTCTCATAACATTGATTCTTTGATTAAGGGTTATCAAGATCAACAGCAGGTTAAATTTCTACTTCATTGTCATTACTAGGTTGAGCATCAACATGAGCATCATTATTAACATTTTCACTAGGTTCATGCTCATTACTAGATTTTGTTTCAGCATCATAAATAGAAATATCATTGGGATTCTCAGGTGTGTCAACAACAGGTTCACTAGAAGCATGCGAAGTCCTATTATTTTTCTTTTTCCTTTTCTTTTTCTTTTTCTTTTTCTTAGAAGGACTAGGTGCATCTACATTATTTCTCTGAGAATCTTGCTCAAATCTCTTAGGATGGCCCTCAGGATACAAAGGTTCCTGAGTCATTTTACCACCTCTAGTCATAACTCTAACAACATTATCATTTTCCTTACTATTTAATTCATTGAGCAAATCATTCTGAGATTTAAGTACTTGTTCTACTTGAGTGGTAACCATACAAGCATGTTTACTAATGAGTTTTAGTTCACCTTTAACATTAGCCATATAATCACGCAAGTGTTCAACCATATAAGCATTGCTTTTTAATTCTCTACCAAAATATGCATTGAAGTTTTATTGCTTAACCATAAAGTTATCAAACTCATCTAAGCATTGGCTAGCAAACTTAGTAGGAGGGATTTCAGCTTTATCATATCTACAGAGAGAATTTACCTTTACTACCTGTGTCAGGTTATCAAAACCATGTATTTCTTCAACATGTGGTAAATTAAGACCATGTATTTCTTCAACAGGAGGTAGATTCTTAACATCTTCAGCTTTTATACCTTCTTCCTTCATAGATTTCTTTGCCTCTTTCATATCTTCAGGACTAAGAAATAGAATACCCCTTTTCTTCGGAGTTGGCTCAGGAGTTGGTTCAAGAATTGGATCAGGGATTGGATCAGGAAGTGTCCAATTATTTTCATTGGTCAACATATTATTCCATAGAATTTCATCTTCATCTGGTGTTCTTTCCCTGAAAACATGACCAGCAGAACTATCCAGATGGTCTCTGGAAGAATCAGTTAGTGCATTATAAAAGATATCAAGTATTTCATTTTTCTTAAGAGGATAATCAGGCAAAGCATTAAGTAATTGGAGAAGCCTCCCCTAAGCTTGTGGGAGACTCTCTTCTTTAATTTGCACAAAATTATATATTTCTCTTAAAGAAGCTTGTTTCTTATTAGCAGGGAAATATTTAGTAGAGAAGTAATATATCATATTCTAGGGACTACGCACACAACCAGGATCAAGAGAATTAAACCATATCTTAGCATCACCCTTTAATGAGAACGTAAATAATTGAAGGATATAATAGTAGCGAGTTTTCTCATCATTACTGAACAGGGTAGCTATATCATTTAATTTAGTAAGATGTGCCACAACAGTTTCAGATTCATACCCATAGAAAGGACCACATTCAACCAAGGTAATTATATCAGGGTCGACAGAGAATTCATAATCCTTATCAGTAACAAAGATAGGTGGAGTAGCATAAGCAGGATCATATTTCATTCTAGCATTCAGAGTTTTTTGTTTCAGTTTAGCTAATAATCTCTTAAGATCACTCCTATCATTAAAAGCAATAAAATCTCTTACAGTTTCTTCATCCATAACATAGCCCTCAGGCACAATAGGTAATTCATATCTAGGGGGAGAATCTTCATCATCACTTTCATCAATATTATCAGTTTCAATAATTTTATTCTCTCTAGCCCTAGCAAGTTGTTCATCAAGAAATTCACCAAGTGGCACAGTAGTATCAAGCATAGAAGTAGTTTCATCATAAGTATCATGCATAGAAGAAGTGGCATCATCAATAACATGCGACATATCAAAATTAATAGCAGAAGAAGGTTTAGGTGTCGCAAGCTTACTCAAAAAAGAAGGTGAATCAAGTGCAGAGCTAGATATCAGTTCCTTACCTCCCCTCGTAGTTGATGGATAAATCTTAGTTCCTGGATCTTTCAAGTTGTTCATAATGATAAGAAGATTTAAATCCAAGTGACTCAAAGAATAAAGCTATGATCCCCGGCAACGGCGCCAGAAAATAGTCTTGATAACCCACAAGTATAGAGGATCGCAACAGTTTTCGAGGGTAGAGTACTCAACTCAAATGTATTTATTCGACACAAGGGGAGCCAGAGAATATTCTCAAGTATTTGCAGCTGAGTTGTCAATTCAACCACACCTGGAAACTTAATATTTGAAGCAAGGTATTTAGTAGCAAAGTAATATGATAGTAGTGGTAACGATAGCAGAAGTAACAGTAGCAAAAGTAATATTTTTGGTGTTTTGTAGTGATGATAACAATAGCAACGGAAAATTAAATAAGCGAAGAACAATATATGGAAAGCTCGTAGGCATTGAATCAGTGATAGAGAATTATGCCGGATGGGGTTCATCATATAACAGCCATAATCTAGGGTGACATAGAACTAGCTCCAGTTCATCAATGTAATGTAGGCATGTATTCCGAATATAGTCATACGTGCTTATGGAAAGAACTTGCATGGCATCTTTTATCCTACCCTCCCGTGGCAGCGGGGTCCTATTGGAAACTAAGGGATATTAAAGTCTCCTTTTAATAGAGTACCGGAACAAAGAATTAACACATAGTGAATACATGAACTCCTAAAACTACGATCATCACAGGTAAGTATCCCGATTATTGTCACTTCGGGGTTAACAGATCATAACACATAATAGGTGACTATAGACTTGCAAGATAGGATCAAGAACTCTCATATATTGATGAAAACATAATAGGTTCAGATCTGAAATCATGGCACTCGGGCCCTAGTGTCAAGCGTTAAGCATAGCAAAGTCATAGCGACATCAATCTCAGAACATAGTGGATACTAGGGATCAAACCCTAACAAAACTAACTCGATTACATGATAAATCTCATCCAACCCATCACCGTCCAGCAAGCCTACGATGGAATTACTCACGCACGGCGGTGAGCATCATGAAATTGGTGCTAGAGGATGGTTCATGATGACGATGGTGACAGATTAACCTCTCCAGAGCCCCGAACGGACTCTAGATCAGCCCTCCTGAGAGTGTTCAGGGCTTGGCGGTGGCTCCGTATCATAAAACGCGATGAATCCTTTTCTCTGGTTTTTTTGTCTCCGAAAGTGAATATATGGAGTCAAGGTTGAGGTAGGTGGACCGTCAGGGGGGCCATGAGGCAGGGGGCGCGCCCACGGGGGGGGGGGGGGGGGGGGGGGGGGGGGGGGGGGGGGGGGGGGGGGGGGGGGGGGGGGGGGGGGGGGGGGGGGGGGGGGGCAGGCGCGCCCCCACCCTCATGGACAAGTGGAGGCCAGCCTGACATGGATCTTCCTTCCAGTATTTATTATATATTCCTAAATAATTCTTCGTTGATTTTCAGGTCATTCCGAGAACTTTTATTTCTGCACAAAAATAACACCATGGCAATTCTGGTGAAAATAGCGTTAGTCTGGGTTAGTTCCATTCAAATCATGCAAGTTAGAGTTCAAAACAAGGACAAAAGTGTTTGGAGAAGTAGATACGACGGAGACGTATCAGGAGCTTTCCCATGTAAATAGTTTTTCTCATTTTTTCTTTTCCCTTTTATTTGCTTGTTCAAGAAAACCAAAAACTCCAAAACTATATCAGCGTGTTTCTCTGAGTTACTTTTCTTTTATTCGAGTCTTACCGAGGAGAAGACCATGATGAAAATGTTAAGTGGCTCTTGTATGAATAATTGTTGATCTAATAAAGAACCTATTTTACCTTGTCTTCTCCTATTGAATAAAATGTTTTGTAGATACCAGCTTAGTCCATGGCACTCTTGCACAATTATTATTTTCATATCGTTCGGTCGTGCAAGTGAAAGGCAATAATGACGATATTCAATGAACTGGCCGTGGAAGAGAGAAACGGGTATGAACTCGACTTGTTCTGTTTGTGTAAATATGTTTAACATAGTATCCATGATTCAGCCCAATATGATTAAACATATTTTGTCGGTGTACAAAAGTAGGGGCTCTCCTTTTGACACCTTTACTTATGCACGGGCAGTCATAGCCACGCACCGTGGCCACACATAGCAGGGCAGAGGAGGGATGCCGGAGAGAAGCCGAAGCACAAGATCACAAAGGCGACACCAAGACCAGAAGCGCGGGAGGGCAAGAGGGAGAGGTGGCCTCCCTCGCCAAGATCCTAGCCAGGGCGTCCCCCGCCCCCCCCCCCTGCAGCCCCGGCAAGAGCCTTGCCGGGGCAACTTGCCAACGCCATTAGAGTGAGCCACCCTTGAGCCCAAAAGTTCCGAACACCGTCAATAGATACGTTGGGACCAAGGCTCGGGAGGCACCTCCGTGGTGGCATGCCGATCTTCATCAACATCATAAACATTTGAGTTCAGATGAGGATTAGAAGACGACGACCCTTGGCGGTATCCTCGCCAGGGAATCCACAAGACCCCCGGCAAGCATCTTGCCGCGGACGACTGCGAACCTAAGGCAAGATCCTTGCCGGGCCCACGGCAAGGCCCTTGCCAAGGACGCCAGTAGGGCCACTGCCAGGCCCGCGTCAGCCAAGACTCCGCCACCATTCGCATGCAGCTCCCAGCCCAACCAGCTGGGCAGGCACCTGTGTGGCAACATGCAGCTTCCAGGCCAAATAAGCAAGCACCTGCGTGGTGGCCTGCAGATCTTCATAAAGGCCCTACCACCGCGCCACCTCAGCTGCTTGCCTGCCTACATGGCGCTACATGCATCGCTAGCCTAGGCGCGTGTCAAAGCGAGGCGGAGTGGCGATGGACGGGATGGGCCTCGTTCCCGTCCCCGATAAATCTAATGGACACCTACGTAGCGCATTTAATGCGCATTGTCCCGTAATGCCGTGCGATAAGCTCGTGCACTGTAGGCCTTTCCACCTTCTGTGTGCCACTGTGGAAACCCCTTTTTCCTATAAAAGGAGGCCTGAGGCGACCAGGAGAGGGATTCGGTTTTTGGGACGGCACATCCACCGTAGCTAGTTGAAAAAGCTCAAGAACACTCAATACATCCACCAAAGTAGGACTAGGGTTTTACACATCCTTGCGGCCTGAACCTGGGTAAACGATCCGTGTGCTAGCTCCTAAACCTGCTTTTCTCATGACCCCGCGCCCGCCGACCGTAGGAGGGATCCCAGCGACCCCATAGGTGTTGTTCCCACCGACATCTTTGGCGCGCCAGGTAGGGGGCGCACTTGTGAGAACCTGGTCTAGCAGTTAGCCTAGCGGTTCTTCGTCACCATGGCACCCAAGAAGAAGAAGGCCACGGCGGTCGGTTCGTTAAGAGCCGGACGGCCCGTACCAGTTCGGGCGAGCAGTGGGCCGGTCGCGGATAGAACCCGAGGCGTGACCCGTGAGCACCAACATCGCTCTTGCAGTCAGAGCCTGGCAAGCGGCGTCGTTCGTGCGCAAGGCGACGGGCCACATGCCGCGAAATACAGAGACGAAGCTGCCCCCCCACAGACGGCGCAAGACCCTCCGGGGGCGTCCTCGTACCTCCCGCAGGCGGCGCGGCGGCCACCAAGACGCCCACTCCAGCGCCCACAACGCGCTCTTCCCAGGTTGTGCACGACGAGTAGTGTCACCACACCAGTGACCCTGGACATCACCGTGGGAAGAGTCCTGTGCGTCATCCACAGGACGAAGGAGGCAAGTATGCCCGCCGAAATGCTGGCGAGGATGCCGCACAGCCGCTAGGCCGTGACAGAGCTCCTTCTAATGTGGTTAGAAGCGCATCACGATCCATGCAGCTTTCGCCGCCACCCACACCAGCAGAAGCCTTGGCGCGCGCGTAGCTGCGCCTCGACTTCCCTCCCACCATGGAGAAGCTCGATGAGCGGAGAGCCACTATCCGGAGCCTTGTCGGTGTCACCAACATAGACGAGGCACCGCCGGCGCTCCATCGAGCCCCTGCATGCGGGCGGTGGAGGGGCCGGAGGCACCGCGCCCACGGTGCACTCTCCTCCTCCACGCCAGCCGCCGTGGATGTCGGTCCGTCATGATGACGCTCGTGATGACATTTCCATAGCGTCGTCCGACCCACGGACCCACCGCGACCAATGCCAGGTTCTTCGGGAGCGACCCCATGAAGACGCTCGAACCACCATCGAGCCCCGGTGTGATACGCGCCACCAGTCAGACAGGCGGGTGGGGCCCTCTATGGACCACCTAGCACCGGGAGGCTCCGACGGCCTACCTTATGATGTGGGTGCCCAGCCTTTACTCATGGGCTGCGGCAGTTCCAGTGGCCATACCATCGCACATTCGAGCCCGACGTCGGTGAGAAGTACAACGGCAAGACCCACCCGTCAGAGTTCCTCGGCATCTACACCATCGCGATGCAAGCCGCTGGAGCTCGTGACGACAAGGTGCTTGCCAATTACTTCCCATTGGCCCTAAAACCCAATGTCATGTCTTGGTTGATGCACTTGCCGGTGGATTCCATCTCTTCTTGGTCAGATCTGTGCCACGGGTTCGTGGGTGCCTTCACTGGAGGCCACCAAGCTCATGTCCAGGCGAGTGATTTGCATATGAGTCCCCAAAAGGAACGTGAAAACCTGTGCAAGTACATATAGAGTTTCAGCCGAGTGCAATACAACATCCCAGATGTTCATCCGGCCACCATGATCAGCGCATTCCATCATAACAGAATGTGCGTAACCGCAAGATGCGTGAAGATCTGGCAATGAACAAGGTAAAGGAAGTGGCCGAACATTACGTTCTGGCCGATAGATGCGCCCGGGCTGAAGAGGGAAGGAAGTACCCCGGCTAAGACGCCGGTGCGAAAACTGACTCTACCGACAAAGACACCGCCGCCCCGACGAAGAAGGGTCGACGTAGCAACAGGAAATGCAAGGACAAGACTATGCTTGCCGTCGAGGGATCCGGCGACACTAGCGCCACCAAGAAGGCCAAGGCAGACAACCCCGGCAAGGAGATTGCCGGGTGCGCCACTTGTCGGGCCTTGGCGGCTGCCAACAAGCCAGGGGGCTCCGACAAGCAATACTGCATGATCCACAGCACCAAGGGCCACGACCTCCAGAACTGCCGATAGGTCGAGCTGCTTGTCGAAAATCAAAAGGGCGAGTATGAGACGTGGGACAAGGAGAAGGGTCAGGATGGTGCCAAAGGATCCAACAAGAAGCGTGGCAGGCAAGGAGGTCGCCGCGACAATGATAACCAGCGAGAGAGGCCCGCTCGGGGCCGCGACAAGAAGCAGGAAGACGATGATCATGACGAGGACGATGAGTCCGGCTAGCAGGAGTTTCAGAAGGCTACGGAGGCCATGTGCATTGATGGTGGCGCCTTGCTGCACACTTCTCACCGCTAGCTCAAGAAGTGGGCACTTGAGATTACAGCAGAGCCATCGTTCGAAGCTCAAAAGCCACTAAAGTGGTCCAGCACTCCCCTCATCTTTGACACCAAGGACCACCATGACCGCACAACTGCGGTCGGGTGTTTGTCGTTGTTGGTCTCGCCAATGATACGCAACCTCAAGGTGAACAAGACGTTGGTTGATGGTAGGGCCAACCTGAACTTGATCTCGCCCGTCGTGGTCAAAAGGCTGCAAATTCCTGATGAAGACCTCGATGAAATGGGCATGTTTCAAGGGGTCAGTCCGGGAAGGAGCCAACTGAAGGGGAATTTCACATTGCCCATGACGTTTGGAGGTGAGTTGAACTACAGGAAGGAGAGGATCGTCTTCGATGTGGCCGAGATCCCCTTGCCCTACAATGGGATCCTCGGCCACCTGGCACTAGCCAAGTTCATGGCAGCGTCGCACTACGCCTACAACACGCTGAAGATGCCTGGGCCGATGACTATCGTCACCATCCCCTCCAACAAGAAGGATGCGCTGATGTGCGCTGACCAACTCTATCGAGAAGTAGTTGTAGCAGCTACCGCCAAGGCACTTGCTCCTGCCGTTGAAGCCTCGGAAGGGAAGAAGAAGACCGGCAAGACCTCTCGCACCCACTCCGGCAAGCGCACCTCTTCGGAGTGTTGTGCTACTATCGAGGACGTGCCCGAGAGCTCTACCGGCAAGGGCAAGAAATCCATAGCTGCACCACCAGAGACCAAGAGGGTGTCCGTCAAGAAGAATGGCACGGGAGGGGATTTCACCATAAGCTCCACCCTCGACAGCAAATAGGAAAGCGCGCTCATCACTTTCCTGCGGGCGAATGTTGATGTGTTAACGTGGCAAGAATCCAACATCCCCGGCGTTCCCAGGGAAGTTATTGAGCACCACCTTGCTGTCTGTCACCATGCGTGACCCATTAAGCAGAAGGTCGGAAAGCAAGCTTTGGAATGACAAGGGTTCATCACAGAGGAGATCAGGAAATTGGAAGTGGCAGGTTTGGTGAGAGGAGTGCTCCATCCGATGTGGTTGGACAATCCAGTGGTGGTGCGCAAGGCAAATGGGAAGTGGAGGCTGTGTATTGACTACATATATGTCAATAAGGCTTGTCCTAAGGACCCCTTCCCGTTGCTGCGCATCGACCAGATTGTTGACTCCATGGCCGGTGTGATCTGTTGTCATTCCTCGACGCCTACTCGGGCTACCACCAGATCTTCATGACAAGAGAATAAGAAGAGAAGACATCATTTATCACCCCATGTGGTACGTATTGCTTTTTACGGATGCCTTTCGGGTTGAAGAGTGCTCGCTCGACATTCGCAAGGGCGGTCCCGATTGGTTTTGAGCCCCAGCTACATAGAAATATGGAAGCTTATATGGATGACATAGTGGTCAAAACCAAGGACAAGGCGACCCTTGTACAAGACCTAGAAGAGACGTTTGCCAACCTACGCAAGATCAACCTCAAGCTGAACCCTGAGAAGTGTGTCTTTGGCGTCCCGTCGGGAACACTTCTTGGGTTCTTTGTGTTGCAGCATGGGATCGAGGCAAACCCAGACAAGATCAAGGCTATTGAGTAAATTGAGGCACCCAAGCGGATCAAGGATGTGCGCCGGCTCACTGGCTGCGTTGCCGCCATGGGTAGATTCATCTCCAAGTCCGCTGAGCGTGCCCTTCCCTTCTTCAAAATCTTGAAGAAGGAAGGCCCAATGCAGTGGACCCCAGAGGCCGAGGCGGCGTTGCAGGATCTGAAGAATTTTTTTCTCTATGCCAATACTGGTTGCACCTAAACCACAGGAGCCGTTGCTGTTGTATCTGGCGACAATGAATAGAGTGGTCAGCACCGCTCCAATGGCGTAGAGGGAGGTCGACGAAGAGGCAGTGGCAACGGCAGGACTGGTGGATCGAAAGTCATAGATTCCCCCGGCAGGTCCTTATGCCGGTGAGGCAAGGCCCCCGGCAGAATCCGACACCATCGGGGCGGGGCCCGCACAGCCAAGTGAAGTGGTGCAGAAGAAGAAGATGATGCAGCACCCGGTTTACTTTGTCAGCTCCCTCTTGCAAGGTGCTAGGTCAAGGTACTCCGGTGTGCAGAAATTGCTCTTCGTCCTCCCTATAGCCTCGAGGAAGCTGCGTCATTACTTCCAAGCCCATGAGATCGCTTTCGTCACCCGCCTCCCATTGCAACGGATACTGCACAACCCAGATGCAACCGGAAGGATTGTGGAGTGGGCCTTGGAGTTGTCAAGCTTTGGGTTGAAGTTAGAGAGTACTTCGACAATCCAAAGCAGAGTCTTGGTAGAGTTCATTGCAGAATGGACCTCAATGCCCGACAAAGAAATCCAGGAGACCGCTTTCCCCGGCAAGGAAGCAAGTTGCGACTGGAGCATGTACTTTGACGGAGCTTTCTCGCTGCAAGGCACCGGTGACGGTGTGCTGCTTGTCACACCCACCGCAGAGCACCTCAAGTATGTGATCCGGATGCACTTTCCCAGGGAGATGTCCACAAACAACACTGCTGAGTATGAGGGGCTGCTTGCCGGTCTCAGGATCGTGGCAGACCTCGGGGTGAAGAAGCTCATCGTCGGGGGTAATTCGCAGCTTGTCGTCAGACAGGTTGACAAAGATTACCAGAGTCCGTTGATGGAGGCCTACGTAGATGAGGTGAGGAAGCTGGAGGAGCGCTTCAACGACATACAAGCAGAGCACGTTCCCCGAGTAGAGAACGACATCGCAAACTACGTGTCAAAGCGTGCTAAGCTACCTGTGGAACCAGGTACCTTTTTGCTTTGGTTAACTCAAGTACTTTCCCGCCGAGCCCCTAGGGGCCGCCGGCAAGGGTGTTGCCGCGGATTCCGAGCCTGCCAAGGGGCAGCTGGCTATGGCAGTGCACCAAGCCCTGGCCGTAGAGACGGCTACCCCCATGGCGGAAGACATGGCTTTGGTCCTTGCCGTCGAGCCCCATGCCCGGCATGGGCACAGCATACCGTCCGTTTACTCCAGACAGGGGAACTTCCTGAGGAGCAGGAAGAAGCGGAAAAAGTATCCCGTCGGTCTGTCTTGTACCAGTTCGCCGATGATGTCCTGTATAGAAAAAGACCGAACGGTGCGAAATTTAAGTGCATCCCCCGGGAGGAAGGACTGGAGCTGTTGGAAGAGATACATGGAGGCATACGTGGCTCTCACATAGGGTCGAGGGCCCTTGCCGGTAAGGCATTCCGGCAAGGCTTCTTCTAGCCCATCGCCCTCCAGGATGCGATAGCACTTGTAACCAGGTGTGGAGCGTGCCAGTTCCATTCGAAGAAGCTTCATCAACCAGCTCAAGCCCTTCAAACAATCCCGCTCTCCGGGCCGTTTTCGGTCTGGGGGCTCGACATACTGGGCCCTTTCCCTCACGATGTCGGGGGATTTGACTACTTGTACGTTGCAATCGGCAAGTTCAGAATGTGGCCGGAGGTGGAGGTAGTGAGGAAGTACACCCAAGACCTTGGCAGCAAGGTCTATTTGTCTTCCGTGGCACACCCACGGAGCAACGGCCAGGCGGAGAGGGCAAATGCTGAAGTACTGCGAGGCCTGAGAACAAAGACTTTTGACAAGCTGCACAAAAGCGGAAGGCGCTGGATTGATGAGTTGACGATGGTTCTTTGGTCGATCAGAACGACGCCAAATCGAGCCACCGGCCAGACACCCATTGCCCTGGTATACGGGGCAGAAGCAGTTCTCCCCACGGAACTCATATACGGGTCACCTCGAGTGCTCGCTTATGATGACCTTGAGCAAGAGAGATTGCTGCAAGATGACACAACGCTCCTTGAGGAAGATCATCTTCGGGCGGCTCTGAGAGCAGCACGCTACCAGCAAGCCTTGTGCCGCTACCATAGCCGCAAGGTTCATGCCCGAAGCTTTGAGGAAGGCGACCTTGTTCTTCGGCGTGTTCAGTCGGCTAAGAATTCCAACAAGTTGACGCCAAAGTGGGAAGGCCCTTATCAGGTAATACGAGTCACCAGGCCCGGCGCAGTCCGCCTGGAGACCGAAGATTGCCGGGCACGGCGTTGTCCCAGTGAGCAATTCCTGGAACATCGAACATATTCGTAAGTTTTACCCGTAAGGCACGGTTGCCGGGCCTCTCGGCAAACCACCTTTTGTACAATCCTTGCCGGCAAGGCATGTAACCCTATATACAAAGCCAGGCGGGAGACCCTGAGCATAAATAAATGAAGCGCTGGTGCCCTAAGTTATAGCATGCATGCTAGGTTAAGTCTCTCCCTTAGTTAGTTTTAATAGTGCTTAGCGGCGACTAACACCTACCCTAGAGGTCGAGTATAGGTTTTTCTATGTCCTTTGGTTTGCAGGGCACATGGACATTTCTGCTGATCTGCTTGGGAGGAAGAAATAGAATCGGCACTCTGGCCCCGGCAAGCCAAGACTGCCGGGGGCTAAAGATACAAGGATCCAACCAAGGCAAGCCAAGGTTGCCGGGGGCTGCGGATTCAGATAAGTCTTTTATCCCCTTGTTATGTGTTTCCGTATAGAACTGGGAGATGTGAAACCTCTTTTATGTTCTTAAAACCACTGTGCTCCCCCTTTCCTATACCCAAGAGCTACCTCCTGGGTCAGGATTTGGTAGTAGTCATGGTGGTGAGGAGATGAACGAGGGGCCTAACTCTACTTCGCCCTGCCTCCGCCAAGAGCACGAGAATGGTCGACTGAAGTGGGGGGACGGCAAGGCCTGTTGCCGGGAGACAATGTTTATCTTCACAATAACAAGGATTCATCCTTGTCATGGGCCTCCCTCACGCACAAAGAACCCGACAAACACCCTTTTTCATTAAAAAGATCCCATACAGGTACAGTTCTTAAGGAATTAAAAACATGAGCTAGGGGATAACAAGTCTTAAAATTAACAAGTGCCCACAGGCTTACATACTAAAAAAAAGATAAGATGCCCGTAATCCTTTTCTTGTCCCTTTACTCAAAAGGTGGAACAAGAGGGCAGGAGGGTGAAAAGAGTGCCTAGGCGAGGTGCGAGGACCAGAAGGCACCAAGAGAACGTCCCGGTGCCGGGAGGGGAGCTGGAAGATGAGGCAGCGGTCCGGCAATACCTGACGAAGACATCGGTGCCCGCGTACTCCGACTTGATGGCCACCACCCGGCTTCTTTGCCTTCTTCGGCCCTCCTACGACAGCCGCCCAAGGAGATGACGGGGAGTGCCCTGATGGAGAGCTTGGCGACGATAGCCCTCGGTAGGGCGCGTGGCGGAGGGAGGGGCGGCGCGGTGAGTCGAAGTCGGAGTCGGCATCCTGCTGCTCGACTCCCTCGTCGTCGATGTCGCTGTCCACCACGTCACTCCCGCTTGAGGAGGAATCTTCATCATCGGAGAAGCTCTCCACGCAGCACCTCAAGCGAGTTCCAAGATCTCCAAAGACCTTGATGGAGAGCAGGCTGCCCTCCGTTAACTTGAAGTAGAGGACAAGCCCCGCCATCAAGCTATGGTTGCGTGTGAACGTCTTCCATCCGCGGCGGAGGTACATGACGTGAGGAGTGGGGAACTCGATGTCGACCCGCGTGACGCCGTTCCCGCAGCCCCTCATGTGCAACCAGAGGGTCTGGGGTGGATCGAGCTCCATATCCCGAGCAAATGCAGTAGGGAGACGGAGGCGGTGACGCGGTGGCCAGTGCAGCCTAATGAAGAACTCGCGGGGCTGGTCCCCGACATGGCGCTCCATCGGGGGAGGCATCGCTGGCGGAGGGGAGGCCGATGCGCCGCCCCATCCTCCTCTCCACCGAGCGCCATGACGACCTCGGCCTCACCCCCTCCCCCTTCCTCTCATGGCCGGTTCCGCCACCACGAGCTCTTGGGGAGGAGGAACGCGCTGACGAGCAGCAACCCTCGCCGCCACTGTCGGAGATCCAGCGCTTCCTCTCGCCATGGTGGATGGAAGAAAGAAGAGGAGGTGGAAGGAGACTGATGATGGAGGAATGTGGAATGCTGCCCCCTCCCCTTCTTATAAAGAGGTAGAGTCGGGGCTTGGCCGCCCCACTCGACCAATACGATCATCGGGGGCGCAGAGAATCAGGACCGACCTGCTGCCCCAATAAGCGAAGGCCCGTGTTCCCGCCTCCACCTCCTCCCACCCCGTGATCGTGGGGCGCGGATGCCTTGAAGGCCACAACCCGAGTCCACCCAAGTAAATGGGCCATGCCTCTGCGCCTCCCTCTTTTACGAGGAAGGCGCGAGCTGCCTCTTTACCACGATGTGACGCATGCGTGAGGAAACTGCCCCACGCATGACCCCCACGTCACGCACGTCCCTCCATGTCGCGCGTTCAACGCGGGTCGTGGGGAAGCGCAGTGAACGAAAAATTACTGCGGTAAAATCCCGCCCCGACTGCCCGCGCACAATTTTGTGCCTGGACCAACAACGCGTCAGGCTTATGTGTGGCCCAGGCCAGGGGGGCTCCTGTCGGTGTACAAAAGTAGGGGATCTCCTTTTAACCCCTTTTCTTATGCACGGGCAGTAAGAGCCACGTGCCGCGGCCACTATAACACGGCAGAGGAGGGAAGCCGAAGAGAAGCCGAAGCACAAGACAACCAAGGCGTCGCCAAGACCAGAAGCGCAAGAGGGCAAGAGGGTGAGGTGGACTCCCTCGGCAAGATCCTTTCCGGGGCAGCCCCCCGCAGCCCCGGCAAGAGCCTTGCCGGGGCAACTTTCCCAACTCCAGCAGAGTGAGCCACCCTTGAGCCCAAAGGTTCCGAACACTGTCAATAACTATGTTGGGACCAGGGCCCGAGAGGCACCTCCGTGGTGGCATGCAGATCTTCGTCAAGATCATAAACATATGAGTTCAAATGAGGATCAGAAGACGACGACCCTCGGCGGGATCCTCGCCAGGGAATCCACAAGACCCCCGGCAAGCGTCTTGTACGACTATGACACCATGACAAGACCCTTGCCGAGGACGCTAGCAGGGCCACTGCCAGGCCCATGTTAGCCAAGACTCCGCCACCGTTCACATGCAGTTGCTAGCCCAACCAGCTGGGTAGCCACCTGCGTGGCAACATGCAGCTGCTAGGCCAAACCAGCAAGCACCTGCATGCAGATCTTCATGAAGGCCCTACCACCCCGCCACCTCAGCTGCTTGCCTGCCTGCGTGGCGCTACATGCATCGCTAGCCTGGGTGCGTGTCGAAGCGAGGCGGAGCGGCGATGGACAGGACGGGCCTCGTTCTCGTCCCCTATAAAGCTAATGGACACCTACGTAGCGCATTTAATGCATTTTGTCCCGTAATGCCGTGCGATAAGCTCGCGCACTGTAGGCCTTTCCACCTCCTGTGTACCACTATGGCAACCCCTCTTTCCTATAAAAGGAGGCCCGAGGTGACCAGGAGAGGGATTCGGCTTTTTGGGACCGCACATCCACCGTAGCTAGTTCAAAAAGCGGTCCGGCAACCCTCAATGCATCCACCAAAGCAGGACTAGGGTTTTACGCATCCTTGCAGCCCAAACCTGGGTAAACGATCTGTGTGCTAGCTCCTAAACCTACTCTTCTCACGACCCCGACCCCGCCGACCATAGGAGGTATCCCAGCAACCCCATAGGTGTCGTTCCCACTAACATGTTTGCAATGACAATTAGAGATTATATTTTCTCATGCCATGCATAAGTAGCTGGGAGTGGATAATGATTTATCTTGTATATCAACATTGCGTTAAAATGATTGTGATGTAGTATGATGATATGGTATCCTCCTCTGAATGTTCATGTGGCTTGACTTGGCACATGTTCATGTATGTAGTTGAATAAAAACCAACATAGCCTCTATGATATTTATGCTCATGGTGTTCATATCCTAGTCATGCTAGTGTCCAATGTTACTTATGCATAATGCATGCTCGTGATCATTGTTGCTCTCTCGGTGGCCACTTCCCAGTCTAATTGCTAGCCTTCGCCTGTACTAAGTAGGAATTCTGCTTGTACATTAAAAACCCTAAACCTAAAGTTATTGCAGATGAGTCCACCATACCTATTTATATGCGGTATTACCCTGCCATCCTAAGTAAATTTGCATGTGCCACCTCTAAAAACTTCTAAAAAAATATCCTTTTTGTGTGCATGGATCATTCATGGAACGACGGGAGGTGGTCGATATCTTCCATGCTAAGCGGGGTATTCTCAGGTCGAGTGTTTATTCACTCGCCATCGCAGAAGAAAAGGGCGGTAATAGGGATGCCTAGTCCCAAACTACAAACAGAAAAAACTTACAAATAATCAAACAAAAACTCCCAGTGGAGTCAAACCTATACTTTTATTGCTTGGGAACCGCCACTAGCGTGCTTAGCATGGAAGATATTGATAACTGATAGTCGTGAAGTAAATGAGAAGGGTGGATGTATCAAAATATAGTTTACCTCTGTTTTAAAAACTTGAGCTCTGGCACCTATGCAAATCACTTCTTCCCTCTATGAGGGGACTATCTATTTACTTTTATGTTGTGTCTTCACCTTCTAAAAACAAGCGCTAGAACCTAAGAGCACTGCTTTCATGACTTATGCATTGTGTGTAGATAATGTTGGGTGCATCATGAGCAGATCTTTTCTACCATGAATTACAATGTTTAGTCACTGCTTGGAATTTGGAGGTGTTCTGCATTTCTATTTTGCGGTCTCAGAAAGGGCTAGTGAGATGCCAATATTGTCATATTATATCATCGTTGTTTTGACAACGTGTTGCTGTTTGAGATATCTTACTATTGCTCTCTAGCTGATTATGTCATTCATATGAGTTAATATAATCTTTAAGAGTTATTGTAGGCATGGTTAGTTATAATGTTGCCTGTAAACCTGGGTGTTCTTTAAGCTTATTTATGCCATACGCAACAACCCCCTTACTCGGGTTTTTGTTTCAGTCACTCACGCAACCCACTATAAGCAAATCATGAACGTTTTGCAACACCCTACAGCGGGGATCCCTAATGCTTGCGCGACACAGAGAGCACCATAGGACAGCACCAATAATAAAACATGCAACTCAAACCAATCTTGATCATCAAATAGCCCATAGGACAAAACGGATCTACTCAAACATCATAGGATAGCCATACATAATTGGGAAAAAATATATAGCGTTGAGCACCATGTTTAAGTAGAGATTACAGCGGGTAAGAGAGAGGTTACACCGCTGCATAGAGGGGGGAAGAGTTGGTGATGATGGCGGTGAAGTTGTTGGTGAAGATTGCGGTGATGATGATGGCCACGACAGCATTCCGACGACACCGGAAGAGAAGGGGAGAGGGGGACCCTTTGTCTTCTTCTTCCTTGACCTCCTCCCTAGATGGGAGAAGGGTTTTCCCTCTGGTCCTTGGCCTCCATGGCGTGGGAGGGGCGAGAGCCCCTCCGAGATTGCATTTGTCCCTCTGTCTCTCTCTGTTTCTGCGTTCCCAGATTCTACCCTTTAACCGTTTCTTATATTACCGAAGATCCGTAACTCCGATTGGGCTGAAATTTTAACACGATCTCTATCCGGATATTAGCTTTCTTGCGGCGAAAGAAGGGCATCAACCGCCTTATGGGGTGGCCACGAGGGTCAGGGGCACGCCCAGGGGGGTGGGGCCTGCCCCCGTGCCTCGTGCCTCCCTCGGGCACCGTCTCGCGTGGATTATTCTTCCCAAAAAATCATATATATTCCAAAAATGATCTCCGTCCATTTTTATCCTGTTTGGACTCTGTTTGATATGGATCTGCGAAAGAAAAAAGATGCAACAAACAGGAACTGGCACTGGGCACTAGATCAATATGTTAGTCCCAAAATATAGTATAAAAAGTTGCCAAAAGTATATGCAAGTTGTAGAATATTGGCATAGAACAATCAAAAATTATAAATACGACGGAGACATATCATTACCATCGACCGTAGACTCACAGTTCGGGACCCCCTACCCGAGATCCACCGGTTTTGACACCGACATTGGTGCTTTCATTGAGAGTTCCACTGTGCCATCGTCAAGGGGTTCGATGGCTCATCCAATCATCCACAACAATGTTGTCCAAGGAGGAGTTTTCCTCTCCGGAAAAATCTTCGTGTTCGGCGGCTTCGCACTGCGGGCCAACTCGCTTGGCCATCTGGAGCAGATCGAAAGCTGCGCCCCTGGCTATCAGGTCTGATTTGGGAGCTTGAACTACGTTGCGGACATCCGTTGAGTCCGGATTCGAGTCCGCGACAACCACTCCTGGTCACCCCGATAGACATGGCCTAAATCTGTCATCGGATCGCATCCAGGAGATAGCTCCTATAACCGCTCTGGCCTTAAATCCAGAGCAGACAATGCAATCCAAGGACGGGAAGCTCAACCCCGCCATGGAGGCCACAGATTCCCCGGCGTTGGAGCCGCACATAGACTTGATCTCACACGATACCTGTGCCACCAGAACTCCGGACTCATGTCCGGTCATAAGTTCTGAACCATGTGAGCCTGCGGACGCAGAACTTGATCGTTTATCGATCTTCGAATTCAGCGTTGCAGACATCTTCCAGCACTCACCCTTGGGCAACATGCTAAACTCATTAAAGAACTTGTCCTTGGCGGAGGACTCACAGGTGAACTATATCCGGTTCGAACTAGGGGCTGATGATGGAGAATTTTGCTTCCCACCCGCCACCCACTCCATAGCCACTATTGAGGATTTAACCGACATGCTCGATTACGGCTCCGAAGACCTCGATAGTATAGACGACGATGCCGATGAGGAGCAGGACCAAAACCCGCCGTTTACCAGATGACGTTGGATGGTCACTTATTCATACGATGTATACATGGTGGATACACCTAAAGAAACTAACGACAATGACAAAGAAGATATAGTTGAGGATAAACCTCCTCAGACACAGCCCAGACGCCGGCGTCAGCACCGCTGCTCTAAGTCACGTTGTGTAAAAGACAGCAATGCCGGTACCAGAGAAAAAAAACACCCCGAACAATGCCGAAGACAATGAAGACCCTGTTGAGGCAACGTCCGAACAGGATGAACGGGAACACGGGCATGATTGCCCTGATGAACAGGCCATACACGAAGATGAAGAGAGCCTCGACGACGAGGATTTCATCGTTCCTAAGGAACCTCTCGAGCAGTAGAGCTTTAAACGCCGGCTATTAGCCACTGCAAGGAGCCTGAAAAAGAAGCAGCAGCAGCTTCAAGCTGACCAAGACCTGCTCAACGATAGATGGACAGACATCCTAATAGCCAAATAATACGGCCTCAAGTGCACAACCAAGGGTTACCCGAAGCGCAGATTGCTACCTCAGTTCGATGAGGAGGCGCTGGAACCTGTACCACGCGGTCGGGACAATGCGGCTAACCGACCACCATACGGTCAGGATAAAGGGGCAGCTCAAGCCGAACAACAGCCCACCTGAACCCAAAGAAAAACAGAGATAAAACATCTCGGGGTCATACATACGACCCTCGGCAGGACCTGGACAGTTGAGCAGAACATACCAGATCGATCTATGGATCGCGAGGACGTGCCTTGACGTGCAACGGCTGCTACCTATTCGGACGTGACAAGTCTAGTCACGACCGGGCCAAAAACCGCAGACGGACTCCATCTAAGCTACTTCGTGACGTGGCCCAATATAGAGGCGCCGCACACCCACTCTGCTTCACTGATGAAGTAATGGAGCATGAATTCCCAGAAGGGTTTAAACCCGTGAATATCGTATCATATGCGGCCTTCACACCATCAAATACCTCCCACTAAAACTCAATGGACCAGCAAGGTGCTGGTTAAATAGTCTGCTTGAAAACTCTATCGGCAGCTGGGAAGATTTGGAAGACGCCTTCCACGACAACTTCCAAGGTAAATATGTCCGGCCATCAGATGCCTATGACTTAAGTCACATCGTCCAGCAGCCAGGAGAGTCAGCCGGGAAGCTCTGGACTAGGTTCTTAGTTAAAAAGAACCAAATCGTAGACTGTCTGGACACGGAAGCCCTAGCGGCCTTTAAACACAGTGTCTGGGACGAGTGGCTCGCCCGCTAATGTCTAATAAACAACCTTCTTCTTGTAGACGTTGTTGCGCCTCCATGTGCAGAGGTTTGTAGGACTGTAGCAAATTTCCCTTAAGTAGATGACCTAAGGTTTATAAATCCGTGGGAGGCATAGTATGAAGATGGTGTGTCTCAAACAATCCTGCAACCAAATAACAAAGAGTCTCTTGTGTCCCCAACACACCCAATACAATGGTAAATTGTATAGGTGCACTAGTTCGGCAAAGAAACGGTGATACAAGTGCAATATGGTTAGTAGATAATGGTTTTTGTAATCTGAAAATATAAAAACAGCAAGGTAACTAATCATAAAAGTGAGCACAAACGGTATTGCAATGTGTTGAAACAAGGCCTAGGGTCAATACTTTCACTAGTGCAAGTTCTCTCAACAATAATAACGTAATTGGATCATATAACTATCCCTCAACATGCAACAAAGAGTCACTCCAAAGTCACTAATAGCGGAGAACAAACGAGGAGATGATGGTAGGGTACGAAACCACCTCAAAGTTATCCTTTCTGACTGATCTATTCAAGAGTCCGTAGTAAAATAACATGAATCTATTCTTTCCGTCCAATCTATCATAGAGTTCGTACTAGAATAACACCTTAAGAAACAAATCAACCAAAACCCTAAAGTCACCTAGATACTCCAATGTCACCTCAAGTATCCGTGGGTATGATTATACGGTATGCATCACACTATCTCTGATTCATCTGTTCAACCAACACAAAGAACTTCAAAGAGTGCCCCAAAGTTTCTACCGGAGAGTCAATACGAAAACGTGTGCCAACCCCTATGCATAAGTTCACGTGGTCATGGAACTCACAAGTTGATCACCAAAACATACATCAAGTGGATCACATGATATCCCGTTGTCACCACAGATAAGAACGTGCAAGACATACATCAAGTGTTCTCAAATCCTTAAAGACTCAATCCGATAAGACAACTTCAAAGGGAAAACTCAATCCATTACAAGAGAGTAGAGTGGGAGAAACATCATAAGATCCAAATATAATAGCAAAGCTCGTGATACATCAAGATCGTACCGCCTGAAGAACACGAGAGAGAGATCAAACACATAGTTACTGGTACATACCATTAGCCCTGAGGGAGAACTACTCCCTCCTCATCATGGAGAGCACCAGGATGATGAAGATGGCCACCGGAGAGGGATCCCCCCTCCCGCAGTGTAACACCCACGATGCGGCTATATCTCCCACGCGTCGAAGCACGACTTAGAGGCATAACCTCATTGTAAGCAATGTTGCAAGTGAGGTAATCTTCACACAACCCATGTAATACATAAGGGAAAGATATACATAGTTGGCTTATAGTCGCCACTTCACACAATACATGAATAAAACATTACATCATCCAGATACAAACAAGGTCCGATTACGGTACCCAAAATAAAAGAACACTACCCCAAATGCTACAGATCCCGGATCGTCCCGACTGGGCTCCACTACTGATCAACTGAAAGGAAACAACACAACAAACACGATCTTCATCAAGCTCCTCCTTGAGCTCAGTTGCGTCACTTGCACGGTTTCATCGGCACCTGGAAACTGGTTTGGAAGTATCTGTGAGTCACGGGGACTCAGCAATCTCACACCCTCACGATCAAGACTATTTAAGCTTATATGAAGGGTAAAGGTATAAGGTGGAGCTGCAGCAAGCGACTAGCATATTTGGTGGCTAACATACGCAAATGAGAGCGAGAAGAGAAGGCAAAGCACGGTCGAGAATCTATGATCAAGAAGTGATCCTAGAACAACCTACATCAAGCATAACTCCAACACCGTGTTCACTTCGCGGACTCCGCCGGAAAGAGACCATCACGGCTACACACGCGGTTGATCCATTTTACTTAAGATAAGTTTCAGATTTTCTACAACCGGACATTAACAAATTCCCATCTGCCCATAACCGCGGGCACGGCTTTCGAAGGTTCAAATCCCTGCAGGGGTGTCCCAACTTAGCTCATCACAAGCTCTCACGGTCAACGAAGGATATTCCTTCTCCCAATACAATCTTATCAGACTCAGCATCCCGGTTACAAGACATCCTCGACAATGGTAAAACAAGTCCAACAAGACCACCCGCTGTGCCGACAAATCCTGATAGGAGCTGCACATATCTCGTTCTCAGGGCACACCGGATAAGCTAAGCATACGGGAGCCAACGTAACCCAAGTTGCCAAAGGATGGCCCCGCACGGTGCTCTGGGTTGGACCAACACTTAGAGAAGCACTTGCCCGGGGGTTTAAATAAAGATGACCCTTCAGCCGGCCAACCCAAGGGAAAGAAAAGGTTAGGTGGCAAATGGTAAAACCAATGTTGGGCCTTGCTGGAGGAGTTTTATCCAAGGTGAACTGTCAAGGGGTTCCCATTATAACCCAACCGTGTAAGGAACGCAAAATCCGGAAACATAACACCGATATGACGGAAACTAGGGCGACAAGAGTGGAACAAAACACCAGGCATAAGGCCGAGCCTTCCACCCTTTACCAAGTATATAGATGCATTAATATAATTAAGAGATATTGTGATATCCCAACAAAAATCCATGTTCCAACAAGGAACAAACTCCAATCTTCACCTGCAACTAACAACGCTATAAGAGGGGCTGAGCAAAGCGGTAACATAGCCAAACAACGGTTTGCTAGGACAAGGTGGGTTAGAGGCTTGACATGGCAATATGGGAGGCATGACATAGCAAGTGGTAGGTATCGCGGCATAGGCAAAGCAAAAGAGCGAGCAACTAGCAAGCAAAGATAGAAGTGATTTCAAGGGTATGGTCATCTTGCCTGAGATCCCGCAAGGAAGAAGAACGAGTCCATGAAGAAGACAAACAGACGGAGTCGAACGGATCCTCACAACTCCGAAACGAAACCGACGCTAATGAGAGAAGCAACCCGGAAAGAAGCAAGCAAAGATAGTAAACAACCATCACATAAACATGGCATGATGCACAACCAATTATGATGCATGTCCGGTTTAATGATACATAGCATGGCAAAGTGCACAAACAAAACTACATGTTAAGTGGAGCCCAATATGCAACGAGTTGCATATTGACGGAACACCACATCAATTATTTAGTTCACTCCCTATTAGGTACTCAACAATATTAAATGTTGGTTAACATGGCAAGAGGTGACGCATAACCAAAACTACACCATCTAAACAATTTAAATGGGACCGGATATAACAAACAACGAGTCCGGTAAATCCCCATATGCATTAGTAATTTATTGCAACAACAATTTGAACATTCTGGATGTTGTTAACATGATGAGGATGACATGTTCAAGTTTATGCAATTTTTGTTAAAAGTTGACATGAACATGATATGAAGCATTTTGTCGCCATGACGGAATGAAAGGGGTGCCATGGCAGCGATAATGAAAATGATGCCATGGCAACATTCCGGGTACCGGTAACTCGATTGAGATGCCGGTGCAAAAGAGAGTGTGATGGGAGTGGGTCATGCGATGAACGGTGGGGTGCTCCCGGTTACCGGGTTCCCACGGGTTAGCGGCAAACGAGGAGGACCGAGCAAGTGACAACTCGGACATGGTGCAAACATAGGGTGCAACTCATACAACACATGCATTCGTTCTCGGACGGTCGTTCTCGGCGGTTATACCTTCGAAGTGTGCGTTTCAAAGCAGATCGGTTCATAGAGGAAGTAATCGTTCACGGGTCTTCGGCGATGGTTGTGGTACACATTCTATAGAAGTTCGGGCGGCAGTAGTGGTACACAGTGTTGAAGAGGAACTTGATGAATCCGAGTCCTTCGGGGTCGACGGTAGTGGTACTCGTGACGGTAGTGGAACTTGACGGTTCCGTTACACGGTTCTTCAGAGATGGTAGTAGTACAAGGTCGTTACGAAGAGGTACTTGGCGATTTTGCAGCCCAGGTCTTCGGCGATGGCAGTTGTTCACTTGAAGGCGGTAGACGAATTTGGCGGTCCAGGGTACTTGGCGTCCATGTAGTCGATCTTGCCGGTTTTGGTGGTCCAAAACTAAGCAACACAAGGGGCCTTGGGTGACAAGTGACGACGAACAAAAACCCACGGAGAAGCCGGGGTGCAGAGGCGTTCCTGGTAGTGGTCCAACAGGTACTTGGCAGCAAAACAGAGGCGATGTCCAAATGGCCGAAAGAACCCAGCCGCAACCGAAGGCAACCTGGCCGCGGACCTGGAGCTCCAGGTGCTCATCATTGCGGAAGGAGGTACGACGTCGCGGCGGCGGCCTGCTGCAAGGTCGCGGACGCGAGCATCCAAGGCATCGGGCTATGGGGCGACGAGGAGGAGGCGGGTCGATGCGGAGGCGTAAAGGCGAGGCAGAGGCGCGAGGGGTGCAGGAAGATGGCCGGGGTGCACGGAGCGGCGACGGTCGCCAGAGTCGAGGACGCGGGGTCGAGGCAGAGGCGACCGGCGAGGCAGGAGTAGAGCAGCAACAGTGGCGGGACTTGCGCCTCGATGAAGAGCAGCAGTAGCGGGCGGCTCCATGAGAGGGCGTAGAGAAGGAGCTCCGGTGCAGTTCCCGTTCGTCTTGGTCGCCGGTCGGCACCAGGTGGAGGAGCAGGGGAAGTGGCACTCAGGGACGGGGCAAAGGCGCGGGGAAGAACAAGGGTGGCGGATCGGGAGCACTCCCTGGCGTCGATGTGTGCGTGTGCGGCAGCGCTAGGAGAACGAGAGGGAGAGGATCGTGGGAAGGGCAGGAGAGACGGGGGAGATCGATGAGATGGGGGTCTGGCGTGGGGGCTTCCGGCGGCGCGAGGGAAGACGTGGGAGAGAGGATAGATGCGCTAAGGTTAGGAAGGGGTCGGCTGGGCCTTAGAGGCCGGCCCAGTGGGAAAGGCGCCGGCTGGGCCTTGGCCAACTGGTGCGACTGCTGGGCTCCCTCTCTTTTCCAAAATCTTCCCTTTCTTAATTTATTGATTATATAAATAAAAAACCAACAAAGGGGAAAATCCAGGGGTTTTTGGTTAGGAATATGAGATATATAAAAATATATCTGGAACCCTAGAATTATGTAGGGTTTGAATAAATTGCTCTGGCATTTTTAGAAGGTAGAAAAATAATTAGAGTCTGAATTATTCTCAAACTTCAATCAGTTTTGAACCTGACCAAAACAACTTCGAATGGGATGAAATATGACAGAGAGGGTGTAGGAAAAAGGAAAGATTTATAGGGAAAAGATGAACATTAATGGAGGAGGAATAAGGTTGCTTGCAAAGACATGAAAAAGAAGGAAGTGAGAGGGATGATGCATGGTTATGGCTTGAGAGAGAGATGACAAGGAAAATATATGAAGTTAAGTCAGATAAAAGAGAAGTTGAAGAGTAGTGCAATTGTGTTATGGGTGATTCCAAGTTAATGCAATATTTACTGTAGCTCTCTAACTATCGAGAGGATAAGTTGTAAAGAGAATCACCATGTGAATTCCCTCGGTTTAAATGGGTCAAAGATCCATACGGTTTATTTAGTTGATTTGAGATACAAAGAGTAAAGACATGAGGGCATGATGACATGATGCAAATGCACATGATGCAATGATGAATGCAATGAACCAAACAAATCACACGACGAAACCCAGAAACCCTGGAAGGTATCTGAAGTTCCGATCTTGGGGCGTCACAGGCAGGGTGCCAGAACGGGTCTAGATTGGTTTTCGGTGGCTACGGAGGCTTCTGGTGGCGGAACTCCCGATCTCTTCTCGTCTTTGATGTTTGGGGGTATATGGATATATATATATATAGGAGGAAGAAGTAGGTCAGGGGAGCCACGACGGGCCCATGAGGGTGGGGGGCGCGCCCAGGGGGGCAGGCACGCCTCCCTGCCTCATGGCCACCTCGATGCTTCCCATACGTAGACTCCAAGTCTCCTGGATAGCTTCCGTTGAGAAAATCACGTTCCCGAAGGTTTCATTCCATTTAGACTCCGTTTGATATTCCTTTTCTTCGAAACCCTAAAATAGGCAATAAAACAACAATTTGGGTTAGGGCTGCGGTTAATAGGTTAGTCCAAAAAATAATATTAAAGTGTATAATAAAGCCCATAAACATCCCAAATGGGTAATATAATAGCATGGAACAATCAAAAATTATAGATACGTTGGAGACGTGTCAGCATCCCCAAGCTTATTTTCTGCTCGTCCTCTAGTAGGTAAATGATAAAAACAGAATTTTTGATGTGGAGTGCTACCTAACATATTTATCAATGTAATTCTCTTTATTGTGGCATGAATATTTAGATCCATAAGATTCAAGACAAAAGTTTAATATTGACATAAAATAATAATACTTCGAGCATACTAACAAAGCGATCACGTCTTCTCAAAATAACATGGCCAAGGAAAGCCATCCCTACAAAATCATATAGTCTGGCTATGCTCCATCTTCACCATACAAAGTATTTAAATCATGCACAACCCCGATGACGAGCCAAGCAATTGTTTCATACTTTTGATGTTCTCAAACTTTTTCAATCTTCACGCACTATATGAGCGTCAGCCATGGATATCACACTATGGTGGAATAGAATGGTGGTTGTGGAGAAGACAAAAAGGGAGAAGATAGTCTCATATCAACTAGGCGTATCAGCGGGCTATGGAGATGCCCATTAATAGATATCAATGTGAGTGAGTAGGGATTGCCATGCAACGGATGCACTAGAGCTATAAGTGTATGAAAGCTCAACAAAAGAAACTAAGTGGGTGTGCATCCAACGTGCTTTCTCACGAAGACCTAGGGCAATTTTGAGGAAGCCCATCATTGGAATATACAAACCAAGTTCTATAATGTAAAATTCCCACTAGTATATGAAAGTGATATCATCGGAGATCATGGTGCTACTTTGAAGCACAAGTGTGGTAAAAGGAAAGTAGCATTGCCCCTTCTTTCTTTTTCTCTCATTTATTGGGCCTTCTCCTTTTTTATGGCATTTTTTTCTTTTTTATTTTTTTTTTATTTTCGTCCGGAGTCTCATCCCGACTTGTGGGGGAATCATAGTCTCCATCATCCTTTCCTCACAAGGGACAATGCTCTAATAATTATGATCATCACAATTTAATTACTTACAACTCAATACTTAGAACAAGATATGACTCTATGTGAATGCATCCGGCGGTGTACCGGGATGTGCAATGATGCATGAGTGACATGTATGAAAATTATGAACGGTGGCTTTTCCACAAATACGATGTCAACTACATGATCATGCAAAGCAATATGACAATGATGAAGTGTGTCATAGCAAACGGAACGGTGGAAAGTTGCATGGCAATATATCTCGGAATGGCTATGGAAATGCCATAATAGGTAGGTATGGTGGCTGTTTTGAGGAAGGTATATGGTGGGTTAATGGTACCGGCGAAAGTTGTGCAGTACTAGAGAGGCTAGCAATGGTCGAAGGGTGAGAGTGCGTATAATCCATGGACTCAACATTAGTCAGAAAGAACTCACATACTTATTGCAAAAATCTATTAGTTATCAAAACAAATTATTACGCGCATGCTCCTAGGGGGATAGGTTGGTAGGAAAAGACCATCGCTCGTCCCCGACAGCCACAAGGAAGACAATCAAAAAATAAATCATGCTCCGACTTCATCACATAATGGTTCACCATATGTGCATGCTACGGGAATCAGAAACTTTAACAAAAGTATTTCTCAAATTCACAACTACTCAACTAGCATGACTCTAATATCACCATGTCCATATCTCAAAACAATCATCAAGTATCAAACTTCTCTTAGATTTCAATGCACTTATATGAAATTTTTTATAATGCCATGTTGTTCTAAAGGACTCTCAAAATGATATAAGTGAAGCATGAGAGATCAATTATTTCTATAAAATAGAACCACCGCCGTGCTCTAAAAGATATAATTGAAGCACTAGAGCAAACGATAAACTACTCCACAAGATACAAGTAAAGATCAATGAGTAGTTGAATAATTATGCAACTATGTGACGACTCTCTAACATTTAATAATTTCAGATCTTGGTATTTTATTCAAACAGCAAAGAAAAAAAAGAAAATAAAATGACGCTCCAAGCAAAACACATATCATGTGGTGAATAAAAATATAGCTCCAAGTAAAATTACCGATGAACAAAGACGAAAGAGGGGATGCCTTCCGGGGCATCCCCAAGCTTAGGCTCTTGGTTGTCCTTGAATATTACCTTGGGGTGCCTTGGGCATCCCCAAGCTTAGGCTCTTGCCACTCCTTATTCCATAGTCCATCGAATCTTTACCCAAAACTTGAAAACTTCACAACACAAAACTTAACAGAAAAATCGTAAGCTCCGTTAGTATAAGAAAATAAATCACCACTTATGTACTATTGTGATCTCATTCTAAATTCATGTTGGTGTAATATATACTGTATTCCAACTTCTCTATGGTTCATACCCTCTGATACTACTCATAGATTCATCAAAATAAGCAAACAATGTGATGAAAACAGCATCTGTCAAAAACAGAACAGTCTGTAGAATTAACTAAATAGCACTTTCCAATAAAAAATAGCAGCAATTCTCGTGAGCGCTGAAGTTTCTGTTTTTTACAGCAAGATCGCAAAGACTTTCCCCAAGTCTTCCAAAAGGTTCTACTTGGCACAAGCACTAATTAAAACATAAAACCACATCTAAACAGAGGCTAGATGAATTATTTATTACTAATCAGGAACAAAAAGAAGGGAAAAAAATAAAGTTGGGTTGCCTCCAAACAAGCACTAACGTTTAAAGCCCCTAGCTAGGCATGATGATTTCATTGATGCTCACATAAAAGGTAGGAATTGAAACATAAGGAGAGCATCATGAATAATATGAATATCACATTTAAGTCTAACCCACTTCCTATGCATAGGGATTTTGTGATCAAACACCTTATGGGAACAAGAATCAACTTTCATAAGAAGGTAAAACAAGCATAACTTCAAGATTTTAAGCACATAGAGAGGAAACTTGATATTATTGCAATTCCCACAAGCATATATTCCTCCCTCATAATAATTTTCAGTAGCACCATGAATGAATTCAACAATATAACTATCACATAAGGCATTCTTTTCATGATCTACCAGCATAAGATTTTTATTACTCTCCACATAAGCAAATTTCTTCTCATGAATAGAAGTGGGAGCAAACTCAACGAAATAACTATCATGTGAGGCATAATCAAATTGAAAACTAAAATCATGATGAAAAGTTTCATGGTTATCATTATTCTGAGTAGCATACAAGTCATCACAATAATCATCATAGATAGCAACTTTGTTCTCATAATCAATTGGAACCTCTTCTGAGATAGTGGAATCATTACTAAATGAAGTCATGACCTCTCGAAATCCACTTTTATAATTATCATAAATAGGAGGCATGCTATCATCATAATATATTTTCCCATCAAAGCTTGGGAGACAAAAAATATCATCTTCATCGAACATAGCTTCCCCGAGCTTCTGGCTTTGCATATTGTTAGCATCATGGATATTCAAGGAATTCATACTAACAACATTGCAATGATGCTCATCATTAAAATATTTTGTGCCAAACATTCTAATGCATTCTTCTTCTAGCACTTGAGCACAATTATCAGAATCCTTATTTTCATGTAAGACATTAAAAAGATGAAGCATATGAGGTATTCTCAATTCCATTTTTTAGTTTTCTTTTATAGACTAAACTAGTGATAAAACAAGAAACAAAAAGATTCGATTGCAAGATCTAAAGATATACCTTCAAGCGTCAACCTCCACGGCAACGCCGCCAGAAAAGAGCTTGATGTCTACTACACAACCTTCTTCTTGTAGACGTTGTTGGGCCTCCAAGTGCAGAGGTATGTAGGAAAATAGCAAATTTCCCTCAAGTGGATGACCTAAGGTTTATCAATCTGTGGGAGGCGTAGGATGAAGATGGTCTCTCCCAAACAACCCTTCAACCAAATAACAAAGAGTCTCTTGTGTCCCCAGCACACCCAATACAATGGTAAATTGTATAGGTGCACTAGTTTGGCGAAGAGATGGTGATACAAGTGCAATATGGATAGTAGATAATGGTTTTTGTAATCTGCAGATATAAAAACAGCAAGGTAACTAATGATAAAAGTGAGCACAAACAGTATTGCAATGTGTTGAAACAAGGCCTAGGGTTCATAATTTGTAACGCCCCGAGACCGATGCGCCAGGTGTTCTCAGGTTATTCATTGTGGTTGTCTTATAATTGCTTGCGTGTCATTCATTGCTTATCATGTCATCATGTGCATTTCATTTTCATACATGTTCGTCTCATGCATCCGAGCATTTTCCCCGTTGTCCGTTTTGCAATCCGGCGTTCCTATGTCACCCGGTGTCCCTTTCTACCTCTTTTCGTGTGCGGGCGTTAAACGTTTTCGGATTGGACTGAGACTTGTCATGCGGCCTTGGTTTACTACCGGTAGACCGCCTGTCAAGTTTCGTACCATTTGGACTTCGTTTGATACTCCAACGGTTAACCGAGGGACCGAAAAGGCCTGGTGTGTTTTGCAGCCCAACACCCCTCCAAAGTGGCCCAAAACCCACATAAACCTCCTCCATCATCTCGGTCATTCGATCACGATCGCTTGGCTGCAAACCCCACCTCATTTGGAGTTTCCTAGCTCCCTCCACCTCTATAAATAGGTCACCTCTCGAAATCCCGGATCTTCTTCCCCTGAAACCCTAAACATTCCCCGCGCCGCGCCGGGCACGTCCGTTCCGGCCGGACAAAGCCGCCGCCACCGCCCATGGCGATTCAGCGAGCGCCACGTGCAGCACCTGTCCCCGCGGCCGCCGAAGCCCGCCGGGCCCGTGGCCGGCCCTCCCCGTCGCAGATCTGGGCCGCGCCCCGCGCACCCCGGCTCCCTCGTCTTCTCCGCCCGAGGCGCCCCGCTCGTCGCGCCGCCTTCGCGGGCCGCCGCCGCCGCAGTCCGGCTCGCCGGCGCTGCCACCGACTGCCTCGCCACACGCCGTTCCCTCGCCGTGCCGCCGCCCGCAAGCTACGGGCCGGAGCAGCGCCGCCTCCTCCACGACTCCGGCAACCTCCACCGGCCGGTCTCCTCCTGTCCCGACGATCCCAGACATCTCCGGCGACTCGAGAACGAACTCCGGCGCCGACGAACCTCAGGTCGCGTGCTGCTACAGTGGCCAGATCCAGATCCATCCCCCGGTTGACTTTTTATCCTCTAACCCTAATCCTTTTGCATTTTTCAACGCATTATAAATCCCTCATCGTAGATCCGATTCGTGCGTGTAGCATATCAAAATGTTCGTCTCGACGAGTACATCATTTCATCTCATTGCATAATTTTCATTTGAGCTCATCTTGATGCCCGAAATGCTGTTGGATGAGGGCTATGTGAGGAAAGTTGCAGATCTGTTTCAGCAAATAGGCTTTTGTCATTTTTGCCATGATTAATGTGTGCATGCTATGATCCTGAGCTCTACATGTGTTTTGATGAATGCCATGTCATCTTTACAGAGGTGCTTGCCATGTATTTTTGTGATATTTGTGGTGACTAGCACAAGATTGCAAAGTAGCGTAATCGGTAATGCTGATTTCAGGGACTTAGAATTTCACTAAGTCCTTGTCCTGTTTTTGTTGTTATGCCATATGTTCATGTTATTTCCTAGTGATCTGTGCCTCTTTTGAGGATGATCAGTAAGGATGTTTTGTTAATATTGTTGTGCTCGATCCATCCATGTCTTTGTTGGCATTTATGGAGCACCCTAGCTTGAGTCAATCTAGCTCTACTGTTGCTATAAAGTGAATCGTGGAAGATCGTTGACATGTTTAGCGATTTTGCCGAGGTTGTTGCTATTGCTACGTGCATGCTATGTTGTTGTTCTTGCCATGTCAAGCTTCTATGCCAGGTCTTCTTGATGGGTGTATGCTTAGTTTGTCGTGCCATGGTCTGAAGTGAGTTCATCGAGCTCGTAAACATGCCTACTCGTTAAACTGTTTTGCATGCTCCAGTTTTTCACCAAGTCTGAATCTGTTTATGTTTTTGCCATGTTCACATGCTTGCAATTGTATTTTCTGATCCCTTTTGGCTCAACGTCACTAAGGGAATTTTCTTAAGTGCTTTGAGTAGCTTCATGCCATGCCTTGCTTTTCCATGTTAAGTTCCTGTAGCATGTAGTTTTCATGCTCTAAAGTGTGCTTCCTGATGATAAATTCCAGACTTGTGTTAATTTCACTAAGTCTGAAACCTGTTATCATTTGCACTTTTGCCATGCTTGTTTGAATCTGTTAATGGATGAATTAGCCATAGCTCAGTGTTCATCTTTTACCAAGCATCATGTGTGGATCCCTGCCATGTATTTTGTTGCCATGTTTGAGTGCTGTAGCATATATATCTTGATGCATTGAGCTCGTCACTTGCTGATTATCGCAGACCGGTGCCATATTTGTTTTTCTTGCCATTTCCAAACCATGCATCCGATTCCGGTGATCTTTATATCGATTTCGACCGAAATCACCTCACTTTCTAGTGGCACTCTCGGATTTCCAAGTTGAGGCCAGGTTCAATCATTCATGTCCAAATCATCCATATGCATCGCATACCGCATCCCGCATATCATACCATGTTCATGTGTTGGTTGTTTCCTATGTTGTGTGCTTCTTTCCGGTGTTGCTTCTTCGGGTTGGTTCCGTTAACGTCGCGTTTGTGAGGACCCGTTCGACTACGTCCGTTTGTCTTCTTCATGGACTCGTTCTACTTCATTGCGGGATTTCAGGCAAGATGACCATACCCTCGAAATCACTTCTATCTTTGCTTGTTAGTTGCTCGCTCTTTTGCTATGCCTATGCAGCGATACCTACCACTTGCTTATCATGCCTCCCATATTGTTAAGCCAATCCTCAAACCCACCTTGTCCTAGCAAACCGTTGTTTGGCTATGTTACCGCTTTGCTCAGCCCCTCTTATAACGTTGTTAGTTGCATGTGAAGATTGGAGCTTGTTCCATGTTTGGAACATGGATATTTTGTTGGGATATCACAATACCTCTTATTTAATTAATGCATCTATATACTTGGTAAAGGGTGGAAGGCTCGGCCTTATGCCTGGTGTTTTGTTCCACAATTGCCGCCCTAGTTTCCGTCATATCGGTGTTATGTTCCCGGATTTTGCGTTCCTTACGCGGTTGGGTTATAATGGGAACCCCTTGACAGTTCGCCTTGAATAAAACTCCTTCAGAAATGCCCAACATTGGTTTTACCATTCACCACCTAGCCTTTTCTTTCCCTTGGGTTCTGCAGACTCAAGGGTCATCTTTATTTAAACCACCCCCAGGCCAGTGCTCCTCTGAGTGTTGGTCCAACCTGTCAGCTGCCGGTGGCCACCAGGGGCAACTCTGGGCTGGCCTACCGGAACCTTGGACAATCCGGTGTGCCCTGAGAACGAGATATGTGTAGCTCCTATGGGGATTTGTCGGCACATTCGGGTGGCTTTTCTGGACTTGTTTTACCATTGTCGAGGATGTCTTGTAACCGGGATTCCGCGCCTGATCGGTTCTTCCCGCTAGAAGGAATATCCTTCGTTGACCGTGAGAGCTTGTGATGGGCTAAGTTGGGACACCCCTGCAGGGATTTGAACTTTCGAAAGCCGTGCACATGGTTATGGGCAGATGGGAATTTGGTAATGTCCGGTTGTAGAAAACCTAAAGTTGACCTTAATTAAAATACATCAACCGCGTGTGTAACCGTGATGGTCTCTTTTCGGCGGAGTCCGGGAAGTGAACACGGTGTTGGAGTTATGCTTGACGTAGGCTGTTCTCGGATCACTTCTTGATCATAGTTGTTCGACCGTGCTTTTCCTTCTCTTCTGGCTCTCATTTGCGTATGTTAGCCACCATATATGCTAGTCGCTTGCTGCAGCTCCACCTCATTCCTTTTACCCTTCCTATAAGCTTAAATAGTCTTGATCGCGAGGGTGTGAGATTGCTGTGTCCCCGTGACTCACAGATACTTCCAAAACCAGCTTGCAGGTGCCGTTGAACCCTGCAGATGACTCAATCAAGCTCAAGGAGGAGCTCGATGAAGATCTTGTCCTTTATGTCGTTTCGTTCTAGTTGATCAGTACTGGAGCCCAGTTGGGGTCGATCGGGGATCTGTGTAGCATTTGGGGTAGTCTTCTTTTATTTTGGTTCCGTAGTCGGACCTTGATTGTATTTGGATGACGTAATGTTTTATTCCTGTAATTGTGTGAAGTGGCGATTGTAAGCCAACTATGTATCTCTTTCCCTTATGTATTACATGGGTTGTGTGAAGATTACCTCACTTGCGACATTGCTTTCAATGCGGTTATGCCTCTAAGTCGTGCTTCGACACGTGGGAGATATAGCCCCATCAAGGGCGTTACAAGTTGTTATCAAAGCCTTCCCCGACCTTAGGAGCCCCCTGCTTGATCGAATCGCAAGCGTTATTGAGTCTAGAAATGTTTTGAGTCATTTAGGAATTATATATATCTGAGAGTTAGGAATTCTTTTTACTCCTCAGTCCCTTCGTCTCTCTGGTGAGGCACTCTGACGTAGAGTTTTGACTCTTCTCTTGTCAAATTTCACTAAATTTTTTTAGGATCATGCGGGTATCTTGGAATCGTTCCGATGGTTTTGTGACGAGAACATTGTTCTTGGTGCCTCCTGACATTTAGGGATTGTGGCAGTGTCCCGGGGAGTTGAGCTCCGAGGTGTTGTCGTCACAATTTTATCGTTGAGATTCTGGAATACCTGAGTTTAGTTTCGCTGACATCAAAAATCTCTTTTATGCAGTTGTTGGTGAGATAACCTCGACGCCACTCAGTACTGGGGCGGGAGTTCGGGAGTATTGCCATAACTCGTATAACAGATGTTTTTTTCGAAGGTTGAGGTAGATGATTTCCGAAGGTTTCTTGGTTATGTGTTGAAGGATGGATACAGCTGATGTAGGATTTGTGTAGTTTTGGGTGAGATATTATGCATCCGCTGTATCTCCAACACCTGATTGCATAACCGGAAAATTTCGGGAGTTTATAAGTGGGAATTCAAGTAGCTCTTAGGATATCTTTTCGACGGATGTATGATATGAAATTGGGGTTCGACGTCTAGTGGTCCGCCTATCCACGGTTGGTTTTACAGTAGTCTCGTTGTGTCTTAAAGAGTCCTTGGCTATGCCGACTCGGGGACGCTTCATATGTCATGTGCACTGCCTTGTACATGATGGTGTTGTACGATCGAGCCCGTGTAGGCCCCACCACAAAAACTTCGGACAGAATCTCTATCATTTGTTTGTTCCGGTTTATTCCGCAAGCCAATCCTTTGTTTTTGTTTTGAGTTGTGGTATTCGAGTTGCTTCGAAATCAAATGTTGATTTCCATACCTTTCCGAACCGGTGTTCTCATACTTCGATGTGAATACCAATCCTTCTTGATAATCGAGATTGTCATGTCAATCCTTTTCAACCGGTGTGTCTCTCTTCAAGTGCTTCCGATCTTTTCAACATCCGCAAGATCAATTATCAGTTCTTCTCAACGATGTTTGTTTCATCTGTCTCCAAGTTGCCTTTGTTTTCCCGCCCTCCCTCCCTTGTTTTTATTTCCTTGAAAGACTCAGAATTCTAATTCAAGTATCCTTTTATTGATGGGAAGCCTCTCCATTCCTTTTCCGTCAATGTTCTTATCCGGTGATTCTCATGAAGATCCTAACGGAGCATCTAGTTCTTCATTATCTATTCTTTTCTTCTCCGGTGGATTCAATTCAACTTTTCTGTGTTCATCATATTTTTTCCTTGCTTCAAATGCCCTCTCATACCGGTGCACCTCATAATATCATCCTTTTCTCTCTATTTCAATTGTTCCGGAGTGCTCAAGATATCTCGAAGATTCGTGTTTCCACTCTGCTTTCCTTCCAGCTCTTTCGAGGATGTTATCTCATTCAAGCCATTTAATTCAACCGGTGCAATCTCGCTTTTCAAGTAATCGTTCTACGGTGTTTCTTTTTAGTGGGCCCTAACCCACAGGTCTTTTCCCAGGATCTTACCTGACTCTTCTTTTATGACGTTACTATCAAATTCATTTCAAAGTTTGACGTAAGAATGAGTTATCATCAGTTAAATGCCTTCTCCTAGATCTTTCAAATTCTTTCACCATTGGTTCAACCTTTCTAATTTTTATCCCGGAGTATCTCAATAATTCATGGTGGTGTTTCTCGTCGTCATTCTCGGATTTTGAAGACCGAAGAAGATTTTTCCTCTAAATCTTGCTTCATTCTCTTCAGGATTCGTGGCTCTAGTTTGTTGCCATCCTCTCATAATTATTTTGATTGTCAGAATTCTTTTCACCCATCCGGAGTAATTCAAGAGTCTTCTCAGTTTGATTATCCGGAGTCCATCAATTCAGGTTTATTCATTCGCAGCTTTCGGCTATTATTCTCTAATCTTACTAGTGCATCATTCAATATTCTCTAATCAGTTTGTGATCTCTTCGTTCTCTTTTATCTAAATTCCCCTCAAGTATCTTCATTTGTTCTCAAATTCTTACGGTGGTTCATTCAAGATTCTTCTTACCTTGTTATCATATCAATTCATTTGTTGTTTTCAATCCTACCGGTGGATTTGTCGAAGACCTTCCCAAGTTTGCGCTATATCTCGCTTAATCCTTTCTACGAGTATAAGTAGTATGTCAAATCCATTGCTTGTCATCAATTAAATTGGTGAAAGATAAGCATAATGTAATTCTTATTCTTGTTTCATCGAGTAAACTCAATTCCGTATTCCGGAGGCTCATCAAGTTCTCAGTTTTCAATCGTGTCATATTTTTCTTTCCCGGAGTTCCAAGCTCTCTCAATTATGTCATCGTGGAGATCCATCTAAATCATTATAAGGTTTCACCTTATGTTTTCAACTTGTCTTTCCTTTTGTTTGATCATTCTGTTACCGGCGTTCTTCATGGAGGCTCTACATGATGGTTCAGCAAGGAGTTAATTCATTCTCGAAGTGTTCATCGAGATTCTTTTCAGAGGAGCTCAAACATTCTTCATATTCCATTTCTAAGTGCAGTTCTTCCTATTTTATCTTTTGAGGTGGTGCTATGTCATTCTTCATAATTTGAGTTCATGTTTCATGATTCACATGTTGTCAAGAATGAGATATCTTAAATCCATCAATCTCTTCATTGGAGTTATCTTGGGTTATATTTCACCTAAAACCTTTCCTAAGGATTGTTGCTATTTATGGTGTTTATAAATGACCCAAGTTCTTCTTTTATCCTAGCGGTGAAATAAGTTTCTCGTCTCCTTGTTCATATCAATTCAATCTTTTTCCCGTGAGTGGCAGGTGGTCACCTCATAATTTGAGATGTTTTCCATAAGCCCACAACAAGCATAATCTTTTCGTTGTTGGTTTTCCAACAACTCCGTTTAACTTTCTTGGAAGGGTGATCTTCAAGCTCTTTTGTGGCAGAAGTTGGCATTTTCTTCTCCATTCTCCTATTTCAATTATTTATCATCTATTCTTTTGTTCCAGAGGCAGTATGTTTTGATTTCATCAAGTATCTCCTCATCTTACCAAGTTCTTATTCAATTCCTTTTCTTTTCAATCGGAGTGCTGCCCGAAGTTGTTCTCCCTTGTTCCTCTTTTCTAACAGAGTGTTTTCAGCTTCGTCATCTCCGTTGTATTCTTTTCTCGAATGGCTTAACCATTTCAAGGTTCTTTGGTATCACTCGTTTGTCAAAGAAGCAACTTAGCTTTACCTCTCCTCTTTCTCTTCTGTTTTTCCCTCCAGTGCCATTCTAGATATCGGGACGAGATCCTCTCATAGTGGTGGAGTGTTGTAATGCACCGAGACCGATGTGCCAGGTGTTCTCAAGTTATTTTCTGTGGTTGTCTTGTCATTGCTTGCGTGTCATGCATTGCATATCATGTCATCATGTGCATTTTATTTGCATACATGTTCATCTCATGCATCCGAGCATTTTCCCCGTTGTCCGTTTTGCAATCCGGCGTTCCTATGTCACCCGGTGTCCCTTTCTACCTCTTTTCGTGTGCGGGTGTTAAACGTTTTCGGATTGGACCGAGACTTGTCATGCGGCCTTGGTTTACTACGGGTAGACCACCTGTCAAGTTTCGTACCATTTGGACTTCGTTTGATACTCCAACGGTTAATCGAGGGACCGAAAAGGCCTCGTGTGTTTTGCAGACCAACACCCCTCCAAAGTGGCCCAAACCCACATAAACCTCCTCCATCATCTCGGTTGTTCGATCACGATCACGTGGCCGCAAACCGCACCTCATTTGGAGTTTCCTAGCTCCCTCTACCTCTATAAATAGGCCACCCTCTAGAAATCCCGGATCTTCTTCCCCTGAAACACTAAACATTCCCCGTGCCGCGCCGGACACGTCCGTTCCGGCCGGACAAAGCTGCCGCCGACGCCCGTGGCGAATCAGCGAGCACCATGTGGAGCTCCTGTCCCCGCGGCCGCCGAAGCACGCCGGGCCCGTGGCCGGCCCTCCCCGTCGCAGATCCGGGCCGCACCCCGCGCGCCCCGGATCCATCGTCTTCTCCGCCCGAGGCGCCCCGCTCGCCGCGCCGCCTTCGCGGGCCACCGCCGCCGCAGTCCGGCTCGCCGGAGCCGCCGCCGACTGCGTCGCCGCACGCCGATCCCTCACCGCGCCGCCGCCCGCAAGCTCCGGGCCGGAGCAGCGCTGCCTCCTCCACGACTCCGGCGACCTCCACCGGCCGGTCTCCTCCTGTCCCGACGATCCCCGACATCTCCGGCGAGTCGAGAACGAACTCCGGCCCCGATGAACCTCGGGCCGCGTGCTGCTACAGTGGCCAGATCTAGATTCATCCCCCGGTTGACTTTTTCTCCTCTAACCCTAATCCTTTTGCATTTTTCAATGCATCATAACTCCCTCATCGTAGCTCCGATTCGTGCGTGTAGCATATCAAAATGTTCGTCTCGACGAGTACATCATTTCATCTCATTGCATAATTTTTATTTGAGCTCATCTTGATGCCTGAAATGCTGTTGGAAGAGGGCTATGTGAGGAAAGTTGCAGATCTGTTTCAGCAAATAGCCTTTTGTCATTTTTGCCATGATTAATGTGTGCATGCTATGATCCTGAGCTCTACATGTGTTTTGATGAATGCCATGCCATATTTACAGAGGTGCTTGCCATGTATTTTTGTGATATTTGTGGTGACTAGCACAAGCTTGCAAAGTAGCGTAATCGGTAATGCTGATTTTAGGGATCCCTAAGTCCTTGTCCTGTTTTTGTTGTTATGCCATATGTTCATGTTGTTTCCTAGTGATCCGTGCCTCTTTTGAGGATGATCAGTAAAGATGTTTTGTTAATATTGTTGTGCTCTATCAATCCATGTATTTGTTTTCATTTATGGAGCACCCTAGATTGAGTCAATCGAACTCTACTTTTGCTATAAAGTGAATCCTGGCATATCGTTGACATGTTTAGCGATTTTGCCGAGGTTGTTGCTATTGATCCGTGCATGCTATGTTGTTGTTCTTGCCATGTCTAGCTTCTATGCCAGGTCTTCTTGATGGGTGTATGCTTAGTTTGTCATGCCATGCTCTGTAGTGAGTGTTTCGAGCTCGTAAACATACCTACTCGTTAAACTGTTTTGCATGCTCCAGTTTTTCACCAAGTCTGAATCTGTTTATGTTTTTGCCATGTTCACATGCTTGCAATTGTATTTTCTGATCCCTTTTGGCTCAAGGTCACTAAGGGACTTTTGTTAAGTGCTTTGAGTAGCTTCATGCCATGCCTTGCTTTTCCATGTTAAGTTCCTATAGCATGTAGTTTTCATGCTCTAAAGTGTGCTTCCTGATGATAAATTCCAGATTTGTGTTAATTTCACTAAGTCTGAAACCTGTTATCATTTGCTCTTTTGCCATGCTTGTTTGAATCTGTTAATGGATGAATTAGCCGTAGCTCAGTGTTCATATTTTGCCAAGCATCATGTGTGGATCCCTGCCATGTATTTATTTGCCATGTTTGAGTGCGGTAGCATATATATCTTGACGCATTTAGTTGGTCACTGGCTGATTATCGCAGACTGGTGCCATATTTGTTTTGCTTGCCATTTCCAAACCGTGCATCCGATTCCGGTGATCTTTATATTGATTTTGACCGAAATCACCTCACCTTTCTAGTGGCACTCTTCGATTTCCATGTTGAGGAAAGGTTCAATCATTCATGTCCAAATCATGCATATGCATCGCATACCGCATCCCGCATATCATACCATGTTCATGTGTTGATTGTTTAATATGTTGTGTGCTTCTTTCCGGTGTTGCTTCTTCGGGTTGGTTCCATTAACTTCGCGTTTGTGAGGACTCGTTCAACTACGTCTGTTTGTCTTCTTCATGCACTCGTTCTTCTTCCTTGCGGGATTTCAGGCAAGATGACCATACCCTCAAAATCACTTCGATCTTCGCTTGCTAGTTGCTCGCTCTTTTCCTATGCCTATGCTGCGATACCAGTTGCTTATCATGCCTCCCGTATTGTTAAGCCAAGCCTCTAACCCACCTTTTCCTAGCAAACTATTGTTTGGCTACGTTACCGCTTTGCTCAGCCCCTCTTATAGCGTTGTTAGTTGGAGGTGAAGTTTGGAGCTTGTTCCATGTTTGGAACATGGATATTTTGTTGGGATATCACAATACCTCTTATTTAATTAATGCGTATATATACTTCGTAAAGGGTGGAAGGCTCGGCCTTATGCCTGGTGTTTTGTTCCACTCTTGCCGCCCTAGTTTCCATCATATCGGTGTTATGTTCCTGGATTTTGCGTTCCTTACACGGTTGGGTTATAATGGGAACCCCTTGACAGTTCGCCTTGAATAAAACTCCTCCAGCAATGCCCAAAATTGGTTTTACCATTCGCCACCTAGCCTTTTCTTTCCCTTGGGTTCTGCAGACTCGAGGGTCATCTTTATTTAAACCACCCCAGGCCAGTGCTCCTCTGAGTGTTGGTCCAACCTGTCAGCTGCCGGTGGCCACCAGGGGAAACACTAGGCTGGCCTACCGGAACCTTGGACAATCTGGTGTGCCCTGGGAACGAGATATGTGCAGCTCCTATCAGGATTTGTCGGCACCTTCGGGTGGCTTTGCTGGACTTGTTTTACCATTCTCGAGGATGTCTTGTAACCGGGATTCCGAGCCTGATCGGGTCTTCCCGCTAGAAGGAATATCCTTCGTTGACCGTGAGAGCTTGTGATGGGCTAAGTTGGGACACCCCTGCAGGGATTTGAACTTTCGAAAGCCGTGCACGTGGTTATGGGAAGATGGGAATTTGTTAATGTCCGATTGTAGAAAACCTGAAGTTGACCTTAATTAAAATACATCAACCGCGTGTGTAACCGTGATGGTCTCTTTCCGGCGGAGTCCGGGAAGTGAACACGGTGTTGGAGTTATGCTTGACGTAGGCTGTTCTCGGATCACTTCTTGATCATAGTTGTTCGACCGTGCTTTGCCTTCTCTTCTGGCTCTCATTTGCGTATGTTAGCCACCATATATGCTAGTTGCTTGCTTCAGCTCCACATCATTCCTTTTACCCTTACTATAAGCTTAAATAGTCTTGATCGCGAGGGTGTGAGATTGCTGAGTCCCCGTGACTCACAGATACTTCCAAAACCAGCTTGCAGGTGCCGTTGAACCCTGCAGATGACTAAATCAAGCTCAACGAGGAGCTCGATGAAGATCTTGTCCTTTGTGTCGTTTCGTTCTAGTTGATCAGTAGTGGAGCCCAGTTGGGGTCGATCGGGGATCTGTGTAGCATTTGGGGTAGTCTTCTTTTATTTTGGTTCCGTAGTCGGACCTTGATTGTATTTGGATGACGTAATGTTTTATTCCTGTAATTGTGTGAAGTGGCGATTGTAAGCCAACTATGTATCTCTTTCCCTTATGTATTACATGGGTTGTGTGAAGATTACCTCACTTGCGACATTGCTTTCAATGCGGTTATGCCTCTAAATCATGCTTCGACATGTGGGAGATATAGCCGCATCGAGGGCGTTACATACTTTAACTAGTGCAAGTTCTGTCAACAATAATAACATAATTGGATCATATAACTATCCCTCAACATGCAACAAAGAGTCACTCCAAAGTCACTAATAGCGGAGAACAAACCAAGAGATTATGGTAGGGTACGAAACCACCTCAAAGTTATCCTTTCTGATCGATCTGTTCAAGAGTCCGTAGTAAAATAACACGAAGCTATTCTTTCCATTCAATCTATCATAGAATTCGTAGTAGAATAAAACCTTAAGACACAAATCAGCCAAAACCCTAAAGTCACCTAGATACTTGAATGTCACCTCAAGTATCCGTGGGTATGATTAGACGATATGCATCACACAATCTTAGATTCATCTATTCAACCAACACAAAGAACTTCAAAGAGTGCCCCAGAGTTTCTATCGGACAGTCAAGACGATAATGTGTGCCAACCCCAATGTGTCGGGGATATACCCCGCGGTGTGACCTGGCTAGAAATATAACCCGGTTGACACTTGGAGATTCACTGGCGACCTGCCCTGACCAGATGGTTTATAAGCAACCCGCCTGAACATTATGACTCACTGGTAACCCGGCGGGCGGGACAGACGGATGGCAAGGCCCAAGGCCCAGAAGGCCAGTTAAGTTAATGGTGGGCCGGTTTAATAGGAAAGGCGTGAGGAATATTTCCCTTACATGGAGTCAAGACCCGGACTTGTATCCGGTTTGTATTAGAAGGTAGACTAGTCCTAATCCTAATAGGACTCCACATGTAACCCGCCCCTCTAACTTATATAAGGAGGGGCAGGGCTCCCCAAGGGGGACAAGTCTGACAAGTTCCACAAGTTAGACAAATTATGGTTAGACAAACAAGTCTATAGCTCTCGAGATAAAGCACCCTTTTAATCGTGATCATCATCATCAATATCAATGAAGCAGGATGTAGGCTTTTACCTCCACCGTGAGGGGCCGAACCTATGTAAAACCTCGCGTCTCTCGTCCCGCTCAACCCCTCTCAAGCTACCACATAGACATGTTGGCCTCACGAGTAAGTCCTGACACAAAGGACATCTGCCATGACGATTCCACTACAGTTGGCACCCACCGTGGGGCCAGCGCCCGGTGGTGTTGAGGTCTTGGAGGGATCTCTTCAAGGATCAAGAAGCTCACGGTTAAATAGATGAAAGTTTTGAGTTCAAGATTATTAAGATGGCATTGGGCGCGTTGCCGCCGCTGCAAGTTGAAGACCGATCAGTGCAAGGATCACGTCGCACAGACCGATAGGAGATTTTTGCAGCGTGTTAAACCACAAGTCGCCAAGAATGTCGAGTTCCTGCTGCTGCCTTTTTCTTAGGTGCGTCAAGTACGGATGAGACAAGGAATTGCTGCTGTTACTTCTTGCCAAAAAAACCGTTGCTAGGCGTTGTGATCTCCGGCACAGCAATAAGGAAAAAAAATCAAGTATGATTACGACACGGAGGATATATGGACATGGGTGTAAAAATGAAGTCAACCGTCCCGGTTTCCTCAGCCACCACGGACCACTCGTCACCTTCTCCGGTCACTGTCACTGAGCCGTTCCTATCCAGTTGCGGTTGGAAAAAGCAAGTCCCGAGACGGACTCGTACATCAACTGCCAAAAGCATGTCAACTGCCTCAGAAAGTTGAAACAAACAACGACACAGGGGAATCTAGCAACACAACTCACGGGAAGACCATCAGTGCTACATCTACATGCATCCAACAAATCCAAAAGTCTACTTACCATACTAGCACATCTTACGGGAGGACCACTAGTGCCAGGTCTACGTACTACATCCACGGCCACCACAACTGGGTAAAACAAGCCTAAGTTGACCCGGCCGCTCCCCCGCTGCCGTGGTTCTGGCATGGCCGACGCGTCAGTTCGTCACCTCGCCTTGAGCACCTGCTACCTCCGCGGGTGAAACAAGCAACCACACTGCCAACTCGCCTTTGTGCCATAACTCGCTACTGCTGCCTTCATCAGTGTGCGTCCCGGCGGACGTACGCACAAGTTGTATTTTTTCCAAGAAAAACAAGACAATGGCTTACTGTTTATGGCGACATGACCAGATCGTCTCTTGTTCAAACATGAGTCATTCAGGACAAAGGTGTTATACAGTGGATATGGAGCGTGCACCAGCATAACTCTGCACTGGCGTACGTCCATGTCATGTTGCTCGACGGGTACGCATGCAAGTCGTGGCCCCGCTGTTCGGTTTACATCTGTCCGCGGCAGCGGCCGAGTCGCCCATCCGCACCGGCTTACAACGCCGCAGCCCACTCTCTCATCTGCACCGGCTTACAATGCCGCGGCCGACTCACCCATGACTGATTGCAGTTTCACCTAGTAATCATCAACTTCATGGCGGATTACTTCTGGCCTAAACACATGAGGTGATATCCATCTAAAATATATTTTATTAGCACGTATTATTTTTTGTCAAAGAGCAGTTTATCTTTGCCTTGGCCTGCTGGTACGCCAAGTTTGAAGTATATTGTTTTTTATCAAAGAACAATTACTTTGATCTGTATATTTTTATATACAGGATAATTATTCACTACAAATGTAGTTTATAGCACAAGTATGAAGCACGGGCTGATAATGTTCCGCCCGGTGATAGTCCGTGACATATTACCCGTTGAATGGACACGCACAAGTCGCCGCCCTTGTGGCCCGGTCTACGTCGACTTGCCGGGATCGCGTTTGATCGCTGTTCAATGGACGTGCACAAAGTCGCCGCCTCTGCGGACCCGATTTACATTAACTCGCCCGTCCGTGCCGGTTAACAACACCGGTGCCAATTTTCCCCGTCCACACCGGCTTGCAATGCCGTGACATGCGGCCGACTCATCTTTCGAGCTGACTGATGCTGCGGTCGTCTTTGCTGTCCGTTTCTCGTGGCCTGGTCTACATCAACATACCGGACTGCACCTGTCTCCATGAGCTGTTTATTGAGTATGAGCAAGTCACAGCTTGGGTAGCCCAGTTTTCTTTCAAACAAAATGGAGACAAATTGTCATATACTTTCAACCGTCGTTTGCACTGGGTGGTCCAATGGGCAGGACCACAAGTCGCTGCCACTATAGTTTGGTTAACTTCAAATCGCCAATTGGAAGGAACCATTGGCCGAGTTGCGGACACGGCTCATCAGGGATCATTTATAACCCGCTGCAGTCACCTCAACCTTCTATGGATTCACATCGTGCTATCAACACCAATAATATACAACATATGCCGGTTTACATCACGGTCAAATATGGATAATCTCAAGTCAACTCCTCGAGTCGCCTTGAGACTCGGGGGCTACAATGATATGACTCAGCAAATGTTGCCGGTTTTCAGTGAATTCAAGAAACCCAGGACATTGGAGGGAAAGATAACCCGGTCCCGGAGGCTACTACCATATTGTTGGAAGTTTAAAGGCTGACAGAAAATTTCCGGTTCAAAATAAAGAATGCCGGTTTAAAATCCGGTTTAAGGGAAATCTCGTATCCCACACAGCGCCAAAACCCATAGTACCTGGTTGAAATCCAGTTTAAGAGGAAGCTATCTCTTGCAAAGCTCTGACGCTCTCAATATCCGGTTCAAAAATCCCAATTCAAGAAGAATTTATCTCTTGCAAAAGTTAAAGGTTGCCCAAGAGGACCTGTTGCCATGATGCATGGTTCAAACATGGGTATCCTGCCTTATTGGCTTATCATATTATTGATCACACTGGGGCTTCTGCTTATAAAGCGGAGTTCTGTTTACCCATTGATCTGGCCTATAAAGGCATATATCATAAAAATCACTTGGGGTCTTGGTCGTACTCGAACCATCGCTACACCTCTTGATCGACGCAAGGGCACGAGAAAAATCACTTGGGGGCTTGGTCTTATTCGAACCATAGCTACACCTCTTGATCGGCTCAAAGCCAAAAAGAAAATTACTTAGGGGCCAAAGAGAGTGTTGCAAAAGCACAACTCAAACATAGGCACCCACTGAGCACAACTCAAAATATTGCTTGAGGATTCTTCGCTTCGCAATGAACAAAGAATCTACACTTGTAATAAGCTATCAAGCCACGGCTTGGAAGCCTGGTGTATACACCTAAAACCCTGGGTTAGCCTGCCTTTTTAAGTAAGCCACTCCGTCCAGGTAAACCTGGTATGACCCGCCAAACTTTTGACAAGTCAATCTCATAGACCCTGAACTTGTCAAAGTTAAAATGACGATTGGTTAAAGATTGAGGTCCATCTTAAAAGGCTTTGTAAAATGGTTTAACTCAGCGGCTTGGCAGCCCATGAAAAGCCACGAATTTGGGGCCTGGCAGCCCGTGAAAAGCCTCGACTACATGTTTTCATATGCTTTTATCTGCCAAGTTTTTTCTCCTTTGATGAGATTTATAATGGTTTTCATAAACCGGCGTTCATTAACCCGTCTCATCTTTCAACTACAAGTTTTCAGTACATGATCAAGCATAATCTGGTGCTTATTAACCAGCTCTGGTTTTGACTATAAGTCGCCTGTGTTACATACGGATAATCCGGTGTTTATCATAAACCGGCACGGTTTTGTTATAAACAGGCAAAATATGGGAGGAGTTATCAGTACTCAAAATTTGGGTTATCACCCTTACTACAAAAAGTTGGTAAACCAAAGATGTTTTTCAATGTCACAGGTATGATATATTTCATGTTTGAGTAATTTTAAGTGCAACCTTGGTTATAAACCCGGGTTATACGTTGGGCATTATGACCAGTCCGGCGGTAAACCGCCAGGACACTTTAAACTTGTTGTATGCAGAAACAAGTTGAATAAGGCATAATTATAAATCACCGGCGTTTAGTAACCGGTCCTGGCTTTCGACTCTAAGTCGCCAGTATGATGATAAATTATCCAGTGTTAATTAAGCCGGACTAGCTTGGGATTATAAGTCGCCAGTATATATATTTGGATTGCGCCACGCTCATAAATCATTGGATTATATTATTCAAATCTTCAAATAGCCAACATGGCTGGATTTTATTATGGTTATCAATAACCAGTATTATGCTCATGGTTTTCAAAAGTCGCTTTAGCGCAATGGCTATTATATTATCAATGGATATGATTTATTCTACAATTGAAGGAATAGTCCCGAGTCGCTGCATTCTTACGACCCGACACTTGGGAGCTACATTATTTAAGTTGATATTACATCAAATATGCAAGTCTCATGTCACTGCAAGCATGCACCATGACACTGGGGGGCTAATGCAAAGTCACTTTTTGCTCACCTTATTGAAGACCCGACTCATCACATTGTAATGAGCCAGCCCTTGGGGGCTACCAATTGCTCCTGTTAACAATTCAAGGTACACAAGTATTAAAATCATTATATTCAAAGGTCCACTGCTCAGTTGGTAAAGCACAACGATCTTAACCTTGTGGACATGGGTTTAAAGCCCCATGGTGGGGTTATATCATATGATGTTATTTTTAATGAAGCATGATCATATTTATAAAGTCCCTGCTCATTATTGCATAATTACCAGGCCCTTGGGGGCTACACTGGTTGAAGTTTTTATGAGCATAAGGCAATTTCAAGTCCCAGGTTGCTACAAGCATGACAACCCGACACTTGGGGCTACATAATATGGAGTGTTCAGTTTTTACTAGTGACTGGGATGAACAACATGGATTTCTTCAAAAGTAGGAGTATTTATATTAAAGAAAGTCTTAAGCCATCACTTTGTTCTGCTCAAGATTTGGGGGCTACAGGTAATATGGATATAAGGGAGAAAAATCTTCAAATTCTCAGTTCTGAGCAAACCAGATTAACCCGGTGTCTGCAACAATTATGACCCGGCGTTGGTAACAATAATGAATCGGTGCCATCAATATTTACAAACCGACAATTTTGGTAATATTAAACCGGCAAGTTCTACATCTTCAAACCGGTTGAATACCATATGAGTATTTCAAGAGCAATATTTCTTAAGCCAGCGCTTTGGAAGCCGACTCAAGTGGACTATTATTCAGAATATTTCTCTGTGAGAAACCAATGTCAGCAAATTGAGTATGAAGCTGGCTTATTGACCCGGATTTTTCTAGAAGAAGGAAATGAGAAGGAATTAAGGATGATCAGGTGCCGGTTTACAAGAATTCTTAACCGGGAGCATAATCTGTCAAATTCGTTCTTGTGTTTGTTTTATAGGATCAGTTTAACATGGATAAATCCAAATTAAACTAGGGGCTAATATCGGGGATATACTCCGCGGTATGACCCGGCCAGAAATATAACCCGGTTGACACTTGGCGATTCACTGGCGACCCGCCCTGACCAGACGGTTTACAAGTAACCCGCCCGAACATTATGACTCACTGGTAACCCGGCGGGCGGGACAGACGGATGGCAAGGCCCAAGGCCCAGAAGGCCGGTTTATGTTAATGGTGGGCCGGTTTAATCAGAAAGGCATGAGGAATATTTCCCTTACAAGGAGTCAAGACCCGGACTTGTATCCGGTTTGTATTAGAAGGTAGACTAGTCCTAATCCTAACAGGACTCCACATGTAACCTGCCCCTCTAACTTATATAAGGAGGGGCAGGGCTCCCCAAGGGGGACAAGTTTGACAAGTTCCACAAGTTAGACAGATTAGGGTTAGACAAACAAGCTTATAGCTCTCGAGATAGAGCACCCTTGTAATCATGATCATCATCATCAATATCAATGAAGCAGGATGTAGGCTTTACCTCGACCGTGAGGGGCCAAACCTGGGTAAAACCTCGCGTCTCTCGTCCCGCTCAACCCCTCTCAAGCTACCACATAGATGCATTGGCCTCACGACTATGTCCTGACAGAAAGGACATCTACCGTGACGATTCCACGATACTATGCATAAGTTCACGTGGTCACGGAACTCGCAAGTTGATCACCAAAACATACAACAAGTGGATCACATGATATCCCATTGTCACCACATATAAGCACGTGCAAGACATACATGCATCAAGTGTTCTCAAATCCTTAAAGACTCAATCCGATAAGACAACTTCAAAGGGAAAACTCAATCCATTACAAGAGAGTAGAGGAGGAGAAACATCATAAGATCCAAATGTAATAGCAAAGCTCATGATACATCAAGATCGTATCGCCTCAAGAAAAAGAGAGAGAGAGAGAGATCAAACACATAGCTACTGGTTCATACCCTCAGCCCCGAGGGAGAACTACTCCCTCCTCGTCATGGAGAGCAAACCACACAATCCTCCCACGGCGAGTATCCATCGGAGCATGCTCGGAAAAATCCATTCCAACATGGCCGGCCATCGCAGCTCCTCCTCCCGCTCCCGTAGCCCTTGGCCCGGTGATTGGGAGAAGTCTTCTGTCCCGCACAGCCAATTAGTAGAGTTACAAACCCAGGGATTTCTCCCTCCAGCATATATGGTCCCTGTTCGAGCCGGGCTCGCCACCTATAATGGGGGGGGGGAGCAAGCGGAGAACTTCCCATATCCCTCCAAGGTGGAGCGGGTATGCCTCGTCCCTTATTTACTAAGGGGACATGGATTTCCAATCCATCCGTTCCTCCGCGGGCTCCTGGAGTTTTACGGCCTCCAGTTGCATAATTTCACCCCCGCTTCCATATTACACATCGCTGGTTATGTTGCCCTTTGCGAGCTGTTTCTGGGCTGCGAAGCTCATTTTGAGCTGTGGAAGAGGCTATTCTGCCTTGTGCCCCGTACACAGGAGCGGTCAATATATCAAGTGGGCGGAGCCGAAATATGGCGCACCACCGGGACAGGATACCTGTCCGGTACCCCGAAGAAGACTTCTGAAGACTGGCCTTCGGAGTGGTTTTACATGGAGGACGTCCCCCTTCCAGATCCTTTCCGGATGGGTCTTCCCGAGTTCGACAATGCCCCTTCGAAGAAACGCCGAAGCTAGCGCCCACGGAGCCCTCAGGAGGAAGATAACGAAGAAGTCCTTTACCTGATGGGCCGTATAAAAGCGTTGTCTCAATCAGGATTGATAATAATCGAGGTTATGTCAATATGTATAATGCGGGGGGTGCAGCCACTTCAATATCGAGGGCACCCCATGTGGCGCTTTAACGGGGAAGATGATGACACCCGATGCGGGCGTAAGGGATCGGACTGAGCTGCTGCTCTAGCAAAAATTATGTCTGCTTTGTTCAAGGGAGAGGAAGAGGAGTTCATCCGTATTAAGCCACGGGATGGATTCTCCATGTACAACCATCCAAGATGGGTGAGCTGTCACTTTTTACTCCCAACCTTCGCGCATTCTTCGTCATAAATACTCACCTTGCCATTTCATGGAAGGAACTGCGAAAAGCTGTAAGGGAGGTCAACAGTCCACCTCCACAACCGGAGGACCCTGACCGGGCCCTCCATCCCGGACTCGAAGAGGATCCATACATATTTGTGGGGTTGATTGACAGGACATTTCTATCAATTGAGCTGCAATGATGCCATGGTGGCCATCATAGCCGACTATCCTGGGCTACTCCCTGCATCGCATGTAAGAAAAACCGGAGTCCCAACTTCTGAGAAGGATCCCCTTTTATGCACTTCACCTACCATACACATATGGTGTTTTACGGGGAAGGCCATCGGGACGCCATGCCGAACCCGTAGTGACTCGCCAATGAGGGACACTGAAGCTGATAGGCCAAAAAGGAAGGCGGTTAGGACTGAGACCCGACACAGAGGTATGATACAGAACCTCGCTCCATGGTTGTCGTCTTTCTTAAAATATAATGACATCCATGTTTCCTAGTAGGAAAAATGCTCGCCGGACTGTATCCGGAGAGGTTGCCGATCATGCGTCCACCACTCGGGCTCCAGGGTCGGACATAGAGGCGAAGCTAACATGGAGCGAACACCGGATGCTCCTCCTACAGAGGATGCGGATAGACTATCCGCTACAAATTCCAAAGTGGAGAGCGCCATGAATCACAGGCATCGCCGGGCCATACTCCGTGACGCTTGTTTCTCCCAAGAGGCGTTCGACGCCTTCAACTCAGGAGACACGTACATCCGTGCTGCTCAAAATGGTCTTGCCAGAGCCACGGACCAGTATGTAAAGGATATACGGGTAAGAAAATCTGATGATTATATATATATCAGTAGCCCCTGAGACATGAAACAGTTGACACAACTGATTTAAGGATCATTATTTGTGTAGGGTCTTACAGAGAAGAATACCCAATTGTCTCAAGAGTTGGAAGAGTGCAAAGCCCAGCTACGGGCCGCGGTTGCCGCGTTGAAGGAGTCCGAGAAGGCACCCTCAGGTAACACTTGTTTACATTGCAAAGAATGACAGGTACCAGATAGTATGCGGCATGTATGCAAATCTAATAATAGATGTTGCACATGACTCCAGAGTGAATCCGGAGGCCGTGCCGGAGAATGCGCAACGTGCTAATCGACGGCTAAATGCTGGGGAGCGCGGGCTTACGTGGGTCACGCAGGAGAAAAATAATCTCCAGGACGCCAATATCCAGCTGGGCGTGTAACTGAAAGATGTCCGAGCCCAGCTTGCGGACTCTGTGAAGGAGAATAAGCAGCTTCGACGCGGCATTTTTAGTAAGTGCATGAATGAACTTTTGAAAGAGTTCGGCAAAGAAGCCGGCTAACAGAGTTATGTATGCAGGTATGCTGACGGGTTGTCCTGCGGAGGAGATGCCCGGGTCTGCGGGTGATCTTCTACCAGAGCTCTCACAACTGCACGAACAAGTTCGGCATGTGATGCATGGTATTGTCCAAGCCTTGTGGCCAACCGCCTCCCCGCCAGGAGGCATGGGGGAGCTTATAGAGAAGCTCAAGGGAGCGTGGCGGCGCTTCCGATTATGGAAGATATCAGCCTGCCGACAAGGTGCAAGGGAAGCCTGGGCCATGGTGAAGATGCGATATACCAAACTGACCCAAACCACATGGCCGAGGTCGGACCTGTGGGGCCCGATCGGAAAGAGATCCCCATCAGTTTGGTGTATGACCAAGTAGAATTAGCCGCAAAGTATTCCCAATAGGATTGTAGGCTAGACAGCCTATTGGATGGTATAATAGAAGAATTTAGTCAGTCTTAGTGACTATGTACTTTAAATGACATATATAATGTCCCTAGCCGGATTGTAAATCATTTGTCATGGCGGACCTTTTCACTTCGATCTCTGGACCCGATAGTCCGGATTGTATCCGAATACCCGCTCGGTTATGTAAAAACCGGGGTATGCGTGGAAACCAGGCGTAGGGGTCATAAGTGCTTGAACAGACAAGTACCCAACTAGATATGTTATATTACATGGATAGTAAGAAACATCTTCCAGGGAGAATAGTTCCGTTAAGGGTTCCTTTCCCTGGGTACGCATGCCCTAATGTGCATGTCCGAACTGCGAAAAGAGACACCGGTTATAAACATCTGGGGGCATGTATCAAAATAAATAAAAGTCATCTTTTGTTCACCGACCGAATATTGCCTTAAGAACGCTAGCTTTCGGCTTCACCCAGTCTGAGGTACACATCCGGCTGACCCGGCAGTAACAAACGCAGAGGTGCTCCCCTTATGCCCTAGCCGAATTAACGGGAGCGTAGGGCATAAATACAAGAGCCAGGCAACCCAGCTTGGCCAAAACTTAAGTCATATCGATGCATATAATGGCGAAAAAAGGTACATGTTGAAGAAGGACACATGTGTGGGGCATAAGGCCCAGAAAAATAGTTATATTAAGCTTCTGTATAAGAAGCCCCCAGGTATAATGAGCACGGTTAGCACGTCAAAATTGTGTAACCAAGACACAAGTTAGCCTTTTAAGGCCTTGAGGAGAAGAAAAAATAAGAGAGAAAGAGAGAAAATATAGATAATTGATATGCAAAAAATTGACGGAGGTAAGGAGACGAACATAGAGACCGGCACTAGGCGTAGAATCTTTGGAGTCTAGCTGCGTTCCATGGGTTTGGCTCGAGTCGATTGTCCGATGCATCCCACAGATGGTATGCTCCAACGGTCAGAACCTGGTCAATAATGAAGGGACCTTCCCATTTGGGCTTGAGCTTGTTCTTTTTGTTCTCCGGCAGGCGTAGAACTAGTTCGCCAACGTTGTAGGTTTTGGCCCATACTTCTTTGATTTGATACCTTCGAGCTTGTTGCTGATAGAATACCAAACGGGCTTTTGCCACGTCGCGCTCCTCCTCCAGGGCGTCCAAACTGTCCTACCGATCGAGCTCGGCCTCTTTTTCTTCGTACATGGGCACTCGAGGTGAGTCATGAATTATGTCGCCAGGCAGAACCGCCTCTGCGTCGTACACCATAAAACCGGTGTGTATCCGGTAGTGCGATTCGGCGTGGTCCGCAGCCTCCATAGTACGGAGTCGAGTTCCTCTACCCAGTGCGTGTTTGATTCCTTTAAGGACCACACTAATCTAGGTTTGATGCCGCTCATGATAATACCATTTGCTAGATGTACTTGACCGTTAGTTTGCGGGTGATAGACAGAAGCATAACCGAGCTTGATGCCCATGTTGCTACACCAAAGTTTTACCTCGTCGGCTGTAGAGTTCGTGCCGTTGTCGGTGATGATGCTGTGGGGGATGCCATAACGGTGTACAACCCCAGATATGAAGTCTATCATCGGTCCAGATTCAGCCGTTTTAACGGGTTTGGATTCTATCCATTTGGTGAATTTATCCACCATGACCAGTAAATATTTTTTCTTATGGGTTCCCCCTTTAAGGGGTCCGACCATATCAAGCCCCCAGACCGCAAAGGGCCAAGTAATGGGGATTGTTTGCAGAGCGGTAGGTGGCATATGGCTTTGGTTTGCAAAAAGCTGGCAACCGACGCAATGTCGGACCAGATACTGTGCATCTGCTCGGGCCATCGGCCAATATAAACATGTACGGAAGGCCTTGCTTAGAAGGGCCCGAGCTGCGGCGTTGTGGCCACCGAGTCCAGCATGTATTTCTGCCAAAATCATCCACCCTTCCTCTTCAGAGATGCACCTTTGAAGGACTCTGGTAGTGCTTTTCTTATAAAGCTCTCCCTCGTGGACCTTGTACGCTTTAGATCGCCGCACTATGTAGCGTGCCTCATTTTGGTCCTCGGGTAGTTCCGGCCTGGTTAGGTAGGCCAGGAATGGTTCTGTCCACGGGGCGATGACGGCCATTATCACGTGGGATGAAGGTGTTATTTCGATGGCAGAGCCTCTGATTTGTGTCAAAATGTGCGGTATCTAGTGTTGTGGCCGGGTCCGGACTATTGTTACCGGTGTCCCCTTCCCATACCACGGATGTCTTAAACAGTCTTTCCAAGAAGATGTTAGGTGGGACAGGATCGCGCTTAGTGCCGATACGAGCGAGGATATCCGCCGCCTGATTGTTCTCCTGAGCCACATGGTGGAATTCAAGCCCCTCGAACCGAGCTGACTTTTATGGACGGCATTGCGATATGCCACCATTTTCGGATCCTTGGCATCGAAGTCTCCATTTATTTGAGATATTGTGAGGTTCGAGTCCCCACGCACCTCCAGGAATTGAATGCCCATGGAAGCTGCCATCCGGAGACCATGTAATAGGGCCCCGTATTCGGTTGCGTTGTTGGAGTCTGTATATAGTATTTGTAGTACGTATTGGACTGTATCTATGGTGGGGGACGTCAGGACGACGCCAGCCCCCAGACCAGCCAGCATTTTAGAGCCGTCAAAGTGCATGATCCAATTGGAGTATGTGTCGTACTCTTTAGGGAGTTCGGCTTCTGTCCATTCGGCGACGAAATCGACCAGTACTTGCGACTTAATGGCTCGCCGTGGTCTATATGTTATGTCGAACGAGAGGAGCTCGATAGCCCATTTGGCAATCCGGACCGTGGCATCGCGGTTGTTTATTATATCGTTGAGTGGTACTTCTGAGACCACCGTGATTGAACACTCTTGAAAGTAGTGTCGTAATTTCCGGGATGCAATGAATACCGCGTATGCTATCTCTTGATAATGTGGGTACCGTGATTTGCATGGAGTGAGGATAGTGGATACATAATATACCGGCTTTTGAAGTGGGAATTTATGTCCGTCCGTCTCTCCTTCGAGGACTAGCACTACGCTTACAACTTGGTGAGTTGCTGCTATATATAACAACATTGGTTCGCCGACATTTGGCGCGGCCAAGATTGGGTTGGTGGCCAGGATGGCTTTTATTTCTTCCAATCCGGCCGTGTCTGCGTCCATCCACTTGAAGTGTTCGGTGCGCCGAAGAAGGCGATAAAGGGGGAGTGCCTTTTCTCCTAATCGGGAGATAAGGCGGCTTAAGGCCGCCACACATCCAGTTAACTTTTGGATTTGCTTGAGGTCAGTTGGGATAACCAACTGTGACAGAGCTCGGATTTTAGCCGGATTTGCTTTAATTCCTCTACTGGAAACTATGAAGCCCAGGAGCTTTCCGACGGGTACACCGAAAACGCATTTTTCCGGATTGAGCTTAATGTCGTATGTTCAGAGATTGTCGAACGTGAGCCTCAAGTCGTCTATTAAGGAGTCGACGTGTTTGGTTTTAACGACCACATCGTCTACGTATGCCTCCACTATTTTGCCGATCTGCTTTTCCAGACATGTTTGAATCATGCGTTGATACGTTGCGGCGGCGTTTTTGAGCCCAACGGGAATTGTGTTAAAACAGAAGGGGCCGTATGGAGTGATAAATGTCGTTGCGGCTTGATCGGACTGCGCCATCTTAATTTGGTGGTAATCGGAGTATGCGTTGAGGAAGCACCGTGAGTCGGTCCTGCGGTAGCGTTGATAATTTGATCGATGCGAGGGAGGGGGAAGAGATCCTTTGGGCAAGCCTTATTAAGGTCCTTGAAGTCGACGCATAGGCGCTAGGATTTGTCCTTCTTTGGTACCATCACCAGGTTTGCTAGCCAGTCCGGATGCTTTATTTCTCTAATGAATCCGGCCTCCAGTAACTTGGCCAGCTCCTCTCCCATGGCTTGTCGCTTAGGTTCGGAGAAATGCTGAAGAGTCTGCTTGACCGGCTTGAATCCCTTTAGAATGTTAAGGCTATGTTGGCTAGCCTGTGTGGGATTCCTGGCATGTCTGAAGGATGCCAGGCGAATATGTCCCAATTCTCGCGCAGGAACTCCCCTACTGCGGCGTCTACAGTGGGGTTTAACTGTGCCCCAATGGATGCTGTTTTTGTGGGGTCCGTTGGATGGACTTGGAATTTGTCTATTTCATCCGCTGGTTTAAAAGAGGTGGACTTGGATCTTTTGTCGAGTATCACGTCGTCCCTATCCACTTTGGAGCGCAGCGCGGTTAATTCCTCCGCCACAAGGGCTTCGGATAATGCCTTGAGGGCTTGTGCGGCTGTTTTGTTCTCGGCGCGGAGTGCTATGTCCGGATCACTAGCTAGAGTGATGATTCCATTGGGCCCGAGCATTTTGAGCTTCATGCACCCATAATGGGGTATGGCTTGGAAGATCGTAAATGCCTCCCGCCCTAGAAGGGTGTGGTATCCGCTACTGAACGGGGCCACTTGGAATGTTGTTTCTTCGGACCTGTAATTCTCCGGAGTGCCAAATACCACATCTAGTGTGATTTTCCCAGCGCAACATGCCTCACGACTAGGGATGATTCCTCAGAAGTTCGTGCCGCTTTGCTAAATACGGTTTCTGTCTATTTCCATTTTTTGAAGAGTCTCCTCATAAATGAGGTTCAATCCGCTGCTGCCGTCCATGAGCACTTTAGTAAGCCGAAAGCCTTTCACAATTGGACTAAGGACCAAGGCAGCTGGTGCTCGGCCTGTTCGGAATTTAGGTTCGTCACTGGCATTGAAGGTGATAGCCGTGTCAATCCATGGATTTATTGCTGCCGCGTGGCAGACTTCGGCAAGGCTGCGGAGTGCTCGCTTACGCCTATTATTTGAGGCGAAGCTCTCGAAGACTGTCAATACTGTATTGTTATCCACGAGATGGTGCTCTGCGGTGTTTTGAATGAGGAGATCCTCACCGCTCTTGGCCACCTGCCGGAGTACCCAACATTCTCTAAGGCTGTGTGTTGGTATGGTATCCGCTGTACTATGAATTTTGCAGGGCCCATTAAGCCATCCCTCCAATACGGTTCCACGCCCTGTAGTGGGCTTTTGCTTGTTTGTAATTGAGTCGGGCGACTTATGAGAGTGCACCCTTTTATTTCGGACTGGGGGTTTTGTCAGAGCCGGATTATCCCAAAATTTTGTTTGGGTTTTCCAGGTGCTTTCCATCACACAGTACTTCCGTAGTATGGCCGCCAAGTCAGCGAAGTGTGCTATGTCACGGCGACCTATGGCGTTGAGGATTCTCTTTTCCCTGCAATTATTGCGAAAGAATGAGATTGCGTCTTCCTCACAACAGTCCTTGACCTTGTTCATTACAAGGAGGAATGTGGCCCAATAGTGATGTACTGTCTCTTGGGGCTCTTGCCTAATGTGGGAAAGATTGTTTATATCTGGGTGGGTGGGTGGATTTAAGTCCAGACCTTGATTAATCTGAGACCCCGGGGCGGGGGAGTTTCCGATCTTGGAAGTTTGGGCTCCGGGATGTTGCCCCGCAGGTTCGGCATGCAGCCTGATTCTAGGTTCAGGGTTAGGGCGATGTCCTCCCATGGGCGGGTATCCGGCTCGGAGCGCTCGGGAATCTGAACATAGTTCGTCCTCAGGATAGGGGGAGAATTGCCGCATTGCTCCTCCACCACCGCTATCTGATGGTTGACTGGCGGAGATTTAATCTCCCTTTGGTCGGGTTTAAGCCTTATCCGATCGTAGTCCGTAGCGAATCCCAGAGCGGCGATGCGATCCAAGAGCTCGTTCAAAGAGGAGAGCTCCATTGGATCCATCTGCTTGGTGAATTTTGAGCCAATGTGGAGGCTGTTTTTGATGCCCCGAGAAGTCATCATCGGTGCAACGGCCGAGCGGGCGGTCATGACGAAGCCGCCTAGTCGGAAAGTTTGGCCTACAACCAGGGCTCCCCCGAGGTGATGTTGTTCTTGACAACGAGACGAGCCATCGCTCCTTATGATGACGACATAGTGGAACTGTCAATGAAAGCACCAATGTCGGTGTCAAAACTGGCGGATCTCGGGTAGGGGGTCCCGAACTATGCGTCTAAGGCGGATGGCAACAGGATGCGGGGGACACGATGTTTACCCAGGTTCGGGCCCTCTCGATGGAGGTAATACCCTATGTCCTGCTTGATTGATCTTGATGATATGAGTATTACAAGAGTTGATCTACCACGAGATCGTAGGGGCTAAACCCTAGAAGTTAGCCTATGGTATGATTGTCTGTCGTCCTACGGACTAAACCCTCCGGTTTGTATAGACACCGGAGGGGGCTAGGGTTACACAAAGTTGGTTACAAGGGAGGAGATCTACATATCCATATTGCCAAGCTTGCCTTCCATGCCTAGAAGAGTCCCATCTGGACACGGGACAAAGTCTTTAATCTTGTATCTTCATAGTCCAACAGTTCGGCCAAAGGATATAGTCTGGCTGTCCGGAGACCCCCTAATCGAGGACTCCCTCAACGATGCAATAAACACAAACATGGCAATAGTAATGGGGGAACGCATGACACAATGGTTGACGCTCGATTCAGCGGCCCCAAACCCGGTCAATGGAAAAAGCCATTTACGGCAAATAGAGACGGACCATCAAATTTAGATAAGGTATTGGATAGGCCCTGCTAGATTCATGGCCATCCAATAAACCAGCTAATCAGACCAACAGAAGCTATTGGGTCTTCAAACAGGCCGGCAAGTCAAATGCCGAACATAAGGTGAAGAGGCCGCCCGGCGACATCGATGACGAAGAAACTCACCAACCAAACACCGGGGGTCAGAAGGAGTTTCCCCCTGAAGTAAAGATAGTGAACATGGTATACGTGACACACTCCCCTATAGGGGAACACACGTAGCTCTCCCGCCAAACTAAGGACCATACTACGGCTACCTCACCCGAACTACACAGCGGGGGACTAGCAGTTCGGCTTCCGTTGCTCACCTAATATAACTGCGAAGTCTATACCACGCATACATAATTATACACTTAAAATATTGTAGGCGCCGGTGGAATCACAATACGGACGGACATGCAAGTACTCCCATAACCTCCCTTTTTTTCTAATTACTTTTTCTTCTTCCTTTTTCTCTTTCCTCTCCACAGGTGGCTCAATGGCTGGCCACGGACCCTATCGGAGTTTGGGTGTGTACACTCACCCAAGGGCCATTTCCGTCAAGGAGTCCCTTCACGAGGATAGGTGGCACAGACGTGCGACAGGAGGTCCAAAATATCTTTTTGTAGACCGCACTCTCTATTTCAAGCATGTAAAGTGCCTTTTTCCTCCGCCTTCGACCCCTAGCATGTCAAATAGCCGGGGTTACGGCTTTGTTTTCTATATAAATGATTGTCACATCACTCAGATCCCAGTAAAAATAATCCACTCTTTTCTAAAGAACCAAGTTTCCCCCCTACGGTTGTTTTAAACATACACCTCGGCATAACTTGCCAAGGGCTCGGTATGGGAACAAACGAGTTGCCGACAATTCCAAACAGCTCTATAGCGTACTTCGGCGTCGCGAGTTTGGCCTTATATGCATCAGCTCCGAATCATGTCTTGGGTCAATAGTTGGGTTGCCTGGGTCCTGTGACTTAGCTTTTTGACATGTAGTGCAGCGAGCTACAAAACGCTCAATATCCCATCTCATCTTTGGCCAAAAGAAATATGTAGCAAGTACATCCTCCATCTTTTTCACACCGAAGTGTCCCATTAATCCTCCTCCATGCGCCTCCTGCAACAACAAAAGATGAACAGTGCTAGCTGGAATGCATAGCTTGTCAGCATGGAACACAAATCCATCGTTAACAATGAATTTGTTCCATGTTCTCCCTTCTTTACAATTCTGTAATACATCTTGAAATTCAGCATCATGCACATATTGATCTTTGATGGTATCCGAACTAAATATTTCAAAGTTAAGTTGTGAAAGCATAGTATAACGATGAGACAATGCACCAGCAATAGCATTTTCTTTACCCTTCTTGTATTTAATGACATAAGGGAATGCCTCAATGAATTCAACCCATTTAGCATGTCTACGGTTCAGTTTTGCTTGACTTTTAATAAGTTTCAATGATTCATGATCAAAATGAATAACAAATTCTTTGGACAATAAATAATGTTGCCATGTTTCCAAAGTCTAAACAAGTGCATATAATTCCTTATCATAAGCAGAGTAATTCTGACTAGGCCCACTCAATTTTTCAGAAAAGTATGCAACAGGTTTACAATCTTGTAATAACACACTTCCTAGTACAATGCCACTAGCATCACATTCAAGCTCAAAAGTCTTATTAAAATCAGGAAGCTGGAGTAGAGGAGCATGTGTCAACTTATCTTTCAATACCGTGAAGGCTTCTTCCTGTTAAGTATCCCAAACAAAAGGCACAACCTTCTTTGTAAGCTCATTGAGAGGTTCAGCAATGTTGCTGAAATCTCTCACAAAATGGCTATAGAAATGAGCTAGGCCAAGGAAAGTACTCACTTGTGTGACCGTTTTGGGCTGCGGCCAACTCTCAATAGCTTCAATGTTGGCTTTATCAACTTCAATTCCATGTGGAGTAACAACATAGCCAAGAAAAGATACTCAGTCGATGCAAAAGGTGCACTTACAAAGGTTACCAAACAAATGTGCATCACGTAGAGCAATAAAAACAACACGGAAATGTTCCAAATGTTCCTCCAAAGATCTGCTATAAATCAATATATCTTCAAAGTAAACTATTAAAAATCTTCCAATGAAAGCACGTAAAACTTCATTCATTAATCTCATGATAGTACTAGGTGCATTAGTTACCCCAAAAGGCATGACTAACCACTCATATAATCCAAACATAGTTTTAAATGCTCTTTTCCATTCATCTCCCAATTTCATACGAATTAGATGGTATCCACTACGCAAATCAACTTGGGAGAATATTATAGAACCACTCAATTCATCAAGCATATCATCTTGCCTAGGAATAGGATGGCGATAACGAATAGTAATGTTATTAATTTATCTACAATCAACACACATACGTGACGTACCATCCTTTTTTGGCACTAGTATAATAGGAACAGCACAAGGTCTAAGAGATTCACGTATTTAACCTTTGTCGAGCAGCTCCTGTACCTGACGCATAATCTCCTTCATCTCCTCTGGATTGGTATGGTATGGTGCACGGTTTGGCAGCAAAGCACCGGGAATTAAGTATATCTGATGCTCAATCCCTCGGATAGATGGTAATCCCTGTGGCACGTCTTGTGGAAAGACATTAGTGAACTCCTGCAAAATGTTAGTGACAGCAGAAGGCACATTCTCGAATGAAACTAATGCCTCTTTGCACACAAAAACATCGCAAACATATTTGCTAAAATCGAGCTCATCAATATCAGATTTGGTGGCAAGTAAACATCCTCTTTTCAATTTAATTTCATAAGAAACACTAGATGGTTTATTATTAGGCTTCATTTGTTGCTCAAATTCTTTTGCCACAATCTGATTTTCACTCTTATTTTTCTCCTGTTTTGCTTTATTAACTCTTTTAGTATCATCTTTCAACATGGAATCAGGAGACAGAGGAAGCAAAGTAATATGTTTATCCTTACGAACAAGAGTATACTGATTGTTTCTACCATGGTGTACAGAATTTTTATCAAATTGCCATGGTCTACCAAGTAATAAGGAACATGCTTGCATGGGTACCAAACCACAATCAACATAATTATCATATGTAGAGATACTAAAATGCACACGAACAATACGTGTAACCTTCACCTTACCACTATTGTTGAACCATTGGATGTAGTAAGGATGTGCATGTGGTCTTTAGGTGAGAGATAGATTCTCCACCACCTCCATGCTAGCCAAGTTGTTGCATCTCCCTCCATCGATGATGACGCGAACAGAGCGTTGCTTCACAACTCCCTTTGTATGGAACAAATTATGCCTCTGATTTTAGTTAGCTTGTGTGACGTATACACTCGAAACACATTGAGCAACTAAACTTTCACATCTCCCTCCATGTATTGCGTCTCATGATCAGAATCATCTCCATTGTGTTCTTCACTTGTAATAAGAGCCAAAGTTTCCTTATCATAGTCACTAGCGGACTCACACCCACCATCCTCAGTAGCAATCATAACACGCGGAGAGTTGCATTCTGTCGCATAATGACCTCTTCCCTTACAACGACGACAAATAATGTCATGTGTGTGCCCTATTGATGCCATGGATGAAGAAGAGCTATGGCAGGCCGAGAAGGTGTAATACTGACAGATGGTGGTGGTGCCTGTTTTTGTGCATCTCGGTTGGAATTGGTGGCTGAAGTCAGTGGTGCTGCAGTAGGCCGTTTGGGAGTAGATAATGTACGTGGTTTGCATGATAAAGATCAACCTGCAGAAAAATTATTTTGCGCCAATGCCTGTCGATCCTGCACTTCACGTTCAGCTTTACAAGTAAGATGGAATAAACAAGTGCTATTATTATACTCCATATACTCTAGAACGGTCTAAATCTCTCTATCCACCCATAAAACATGCAAGCGTAGCTTCATTATCCTCAACAATGCCACATCTAATCATGCCAGATTCTAATTCCTGATAATATTCTTATACAAAAAAAATCCTTGTCTTAAACGCTCCAATTTTTGAAGTAATTAATGTTGATAATATGGTAGAACCCAATGAGTACGCATAGTAGTGTTCAAAGAAGCCCAAGTAGTTGGAATAGGACATAATATACAATGTTCAGACCACCAAACACATGCAAAACTAGTGAAAGCACGAACAACAGCAGGGACACGTCTCTCCTAGGAATATTATAAACATGTAAAATGTTGTTCAGTTTCTAACTCCCAAGTAAGATATATATCAGGAACATATCTACACTCAAATGGTGTAATATTCAATTTTAGTTTAGGAATATGGTCATGATCTCATACCTTAGGAGGTGGTGTAGCCCTACTGTTGCGATGATATGCATGAGGACGACCTGGTGGTGGTGGTGCTGGTGGTTGGACGTAGTTCTGATTTTTATCAATCTCATCCTCGTAATGGTCCTCCACCTCTGTAGTAGTAGCAGGAGCTACAGAGGCATCAATAGCAGTAGCAGCAGCACCATAAGTTTCTCCTGGCTCAAGAGGAACATGCTGCGCTTGTCCTACTGGGTCGCGACGTGGAGGTGGTTGTTGATGTTATTGTAACAGTGCAACCGAGGTGGTTGGTGGCTATGGTAGATGTGCTAGCACTTCATCGAACTTGGCATCCAACTCGGTGTCAATTGTCTTATCAATGTCATTAATCCTCTCCAGTGCCTTTCCAAAACTGGCCATCACATCTTCCACCGGTTGACCCACCATTTGCTGAAATTTATCATGAAGCTCCTTCTTTGTCAAGTTCTCCCAGTCAGTCTCGTACGCTTTTGATTCTGTCATGGTTAGCAGCAATAGACACACACATGAATATGATCCTACAGACCACTAGAAAGTGGTGGTGGTGGGGTGTCACAAATCCGTCAAAGCAAATCTCAAATTCTTACCAGTTCTTACCCAACAGCAGCCGGTGATCAGCAACCGTTGTAGCCAAAACTCTCAAAGATTTGATAGAGCGATTTCCAGGGAGAGTCAAACGCACGACGTAGATGGTAGGAAAAAGGTCAGCAATAACACTCAACGATGATACTGTGCTGATTCTAGGCTAGGCCGTGCTAGAGACGCGAGCCTGGAACACTAAGAAAATCAGGACGCGGCATGGAAACAGGGGAAAAACACAGTCTGGAATTTTTTGTGCTCCTTTTTTTATTAACTAAAATCACTATAATGGCGAGTGTCTAAAAACTCTTCCCAAGTCAAAATAACAGGATAGGCACGTAATTTTTTGCAGCAACAACCAAAAAGTGCGATAAAAAATCAGTATGATGGTGCGTGTCCCAAAAGTCTCAGAAAAGCGCAAAACACGATAGGGAAAATATATTTTCAGTCGCCGAATTTTTGGCCCAAAAATTGCCCTGGGTCTCCTAACTTAGGTAAGGTGGTGGATATTTTGGCCTAAAAATTCCCAAGTAAATTCTTTTATGTCAAAGCCTACTCAGGTAATGAAACACGAATCAGAAAATAGAAGGATCTCGAAAACAAACCTAATATAAAAAGATGGTGCGGTGGTGGAATATGGCAGCGGCGATGAAGATGGTGCGGCGGCGACATGACAAACTATGACAGAACACGAAATTCTAAAGGACTAGATGCTAAGACGAGCCACTAGACACGACGATGCAACTGCAAATTCAACAAAGCAAAAACCTAAAAACATTATGCAAAGGCTCAAATTGGTTCAGATATGATGAACTAACCCTAATTTTTTTTGCTTTTTCGTGGCCTGTAGGTATGCAGGACAGACTCGATCTAAACTATGAAAAACTGGAAAATCTCATAGAGCTACCCGGAAATATTGTACCACTTGATAGAGGCGAGGATCCTGATCTTTCGATGAGATGATAACTATAGATTTGGTGGAGACGACTTTGACAATCCGACTACAAACGTGCACAACATTGCGCCTTAGCAATTACTAAACCAACTTCAAGAGGTTATTGACCATGACGGAGCATGATCAACCTGACGATGAAGATGTATTCTTGCACGCAATCGAAGAATAGGATATAATATGATAAAAGCAATCTAAATATTGCAAATATAGGTGAAGTATTGATAAAGGCAGGGATCCGAAGGCGGTATTGGTCTGGTCGTTGGACACAAATTAAGTACACGAAGATTCCATGGATAAGTTTTAACTAAACAAATCCCGAAGTCTAAATGATGCCCTAAGGGATGTATATATGGAGGAAGAGGGGGAATTTCGTGGCCCCTTGGAGGAGGGGTCTGAAACCAACCCTAACATTGTTTTCCCCATACATACGGACTCTAAAAACAACCTATGCTTCAGTATTTCGAAATTACATGGGCCTGGCCCAATAATAAGGTAAAACAACACCTATGAAAGCACAAGTGCTCCCTGGGTGATTTTGGTAATTAATCTCAATATATCTCTTGTTGGAGTAATATTTTCATCTAGTATATTTCAAATGAGTTCAACAGTGGAGTGGCAGGACAGGAGGATGTGTAACCCCTTCAAGATGCTTAGGACACATATTGGAAAAAGCTCAAGACTGTAAATTTTCATTTTAGTGATCCAAGATCACATTGAGTCCATAGGAAAAGCCAATACTATTAAAAGGGGATACGCTTAATGGTCTACTTGCTCAAAGTGCTTAGTGATATGCTCCAAAGCCCTCAACCACTTTCTCAATTCCAAATATGTCCTAAACCTAAAGTCAAACTCGGCCCCACCGATTTGATCTATCTGGTGCCACCGACTTCACTTGACATAGCCACTGCCAGAAAACCCTAATCAATTCGGTCTCACCAACGGGATCTCAGTCTCATCGAGATGGCCCTGCAAACTCTCTGTTACCTATTGCATTAACTTCGGTCTCACCGAGATACGCAGTCGGTACCACCGAGTTTGCTTGACCAAGTCTCTGTTTGCTTATTGCTGAAATTGGTCTCAACGAGTTCATGCAATCGGTCTCACCGAGATGAAGTTTCGCCCTAATCCTAGCACATTGGTCCCACCGAGTTGAGCTTGTAGGTCCCACCGAAAAGCTAAACGTTCACATTTTGAACCAGGTCGGTCTCACCGGGTTTCACTATTCGGTCCCCCCGATTTTGGTAAATTTTGTGTAATGGTTAGATTTTGTGTGGAGGCTATAAATACCCCTCCACCCCTTCTCCTTTTGAGACAGAGCCATCAGAACGTGCCTACACTTCCACTGCTCATTTTCTGAGAGAGAACCACCTACTCATGTGTTGAGACCAAGACATTCCAATCCAACCACAAGAATCTTGATCTCTAGCTGCTGGTGCAATAGACCCTGGGTCCATTGCCCATACTGTGCATAGGCACAAGAACAGACTTGAAGCCTCAGCTTGATTCAGAGATTGAAGGACCAAGAGATTTTAAGAACCGACATGCAGCTCAGAGCGATCAAGATCAAGCCAAAGGTGCAGTATATCGGCAAGTGAAGGGCATCCCTTGTCGGGCAGGCGAGCCCGGCAAGGGGCAAGGCCACCAAAATAAGCAAGCAAACAAGGTGCCCCAACAGGGCCTGCCAGGGCTTGCGGAGGCAAAACCAACCCACCAACCAGACAAGCGCAACCCACGTCGTCAATCAGTGTGGTGTCAAGCCGCAAGGTAATTAAGTGGCATCCATTCACCACATGGTGGCCGATTCCTACAGAAGGATCCCACAGATGACACCCGTCCTACGACGTGTCAATAGAACAAGCGCGGAGTTGGTGAGATAGCCCGGCAAGCCTTGCGGGGCAACCAGTGATGTAACACTAAGCGGTGCATTTAATGCACCTTGTCAGCCCGTAGAGTTAGGTATGATAGCACTATTTGCTATCATAACAGGGAATAATGACCACTTTGCCATTGTGGTGACCCCTTAATCTATAAAAGGAGGCCCATGGCACACGTAGGATGGGTTGGAAAGTTGATGAACCCACACCCTCATACGCGCGTAGTCGCTACTGCCATACGGCGACCTCTTCCAGGCAAGTGTATACCACAATAAATCCACCAAAGCAGGAGTAGGGTTTTACGCCTCGCGGCGGCCAAACCAGGGTAAACTGCTTGTGTGCTACCTGCCATGCTGCCGCGCGCTGGTCTACTCTTTGTGCAATGCGATGTCCCCCTAAAGAACCAGCAAGGGGCCTCCAAGTTCCATAGGTGGCCGTGGATGTCCCGTGACATCTTCGGTGCGTCAGATAGCTTGCTCGCTTGCGCGAACCTAAAGGTGTGCGCAGCGTGTCATCTTCATCATCATCTTTGTCTTCGATGGCATCGTCAACCATGGCGCCTAAGAAGCAGAAGTCCAGCCCTTCAGCCCATCCGTCCACTTCGAAGGCTCTGCCGCCCGCAGAGACGTGAACGCTGTTGGGGGCATGGTTGGAGCAGGTGGCACCATCGCCACTCCCCCTGCGGCCAACACGGGGGCTAGAGACGTCGGAGGAGAACAGCATCAACAACGCCTCGGTCGTCATGCTCTGCAAGGTGTGGGCGAGGGGGTCGCTCCGTCTGCGCCCTCTCCTCCCCTTGGTCCGGGGTGAGCCATCGCCCTCCGGCCACCACCACCATGGGAGTGATCGCGGCCCATGTGTCTCCTCCCTGACGAGTCGACCAAACTGCTGCGCTAGGCAGAGCTGCTGACCCTCGAGCACCACTGCCGCGCGACCCCGTTGCCCAAATGGTCGACCCACAACTGCATGGACGCGGCACCACCATCGTCACCACCGTTCGCGCCATCAAGAGCCAGGCAATGGTGCGGTCTATGTCATCGATATCCATGCCAAGCACAACCACAGAGGCTATGCCGCGAGCTCAGTTGCAGCTAAGGTTTCCATCCACGGCCGAGCAGATGGACGAATGGCATGCCACCATCCAGAGCCTGCTTGGTTTCGCCGAAGCTAGGGGCTCACGACGAACCGGCCCGCCACGACCTCCCCAAGCAACAGCAACCGCTCGTACTGCTAGCCGAACGGAGGCAGCTGTCCCCACGGTGCAGTCCCCACCACGGCAGCCAACGCAGGCGCAGCTGAATCAACACACCGATGATGTCTCGATGGCCTATTCCGGTCCCCGAGCACGTCCAGGCCAACATCGAGCCCCGGAGGATAGGCAACGGGGAGATGCGCGCGTCATCATAAATCGATGACGCGACGACCTCTGCCAGACCAACGGGTGCGACGACGTCGACGTCGACGAACCTGCGCTCAGTGTTGGCGTGTGCCTACCTTTGGAGGTTCCCTGCCCTGCCTTTACACGAGAGCTGCGGAAAGTCCATTGGTCGTCCGTTCGCATGTTCTAGCCAGAGATACCTGACAAGTACGACCGGAGGTTGAACCAGGCAGAGTTCCTAAGCATCTACACCATCGATGTTCAAGTTGCCACGGGAAGAGATGAGAAGGTGTTCGCCAACTACTTCCCATTGGCCCTCAAGTCCAACATGAGGTCCTGACTGATCCACCTACCGGAGAACTCCATTTCATTTTGGGCGGGCCTGTGCCACAAGTTCATCGCCGATGGCCACCAAGAGCCCGGCAGACCCAGCGACATGCAACTTCTCCAGGAGAAGGAAGGAGAAACTCTTCGTAATTATTTATAGAGATTCAGTAAAGTTCGTAGGAATTTTCCAAATATCCATTCGACAGCCGTTATAGCAGCCTTCCAGTCCAATGTGCGCAACTGTCGCATTCGCTCTAAGATGAATATGCAGTTACCCAAGACTATGAAGTAGTTATACACGCTGGTGGAAAAGTGTGCTCGGATGGAGGGAGGAAGGAAGTTGCCCGGAGAAGAGGATTGCATCAACGTTGATTCAAATGATGGAGATGAATCAACTAGCCAGAGAAAGGGCAAGAAGGGAAATAAGAAGCCCAGGGATATAGCAACGATGACTGTAGAAGGATCAGGCACACCTAGTACCGACAAGAAGCTGCTACCAGTGAGAAAGCTAGGAAAGGTGATGGCCCGTACAACAAGATCCACCGGACCGAGGGACAAAATCTTCAGGAATGTTACCAAGTTGAGCAACTTGTCAAGAAATAGAGGGCAGAATATGACAAGCGTGATAAGGAAAAAGGTCAGAATGCCGCTGGCGGAAAGGGTCGAGGTGGTGAAGCAAATCGCTCTGGCAAACACTATCAGAAACAAGGAAAATCTTCCATGGGTCAAGAGAAGGAAGTTTGTGATGACGGGAGTGATGAAATGGATGAAGAGGAAACCAGTGAGCAGGAATTTAAGAAGGCCACTAACGCCCTATGTGTTGATGGGGGTGCATCTTTGCACACCTCCCACCACTAGCTCAAGCAATGGGCACGAGAGATCAATGCTGTGAAGCCAGTGCCAGAGGCCCGGAAACCGCTCAAATGGTCCCGCACACCAATCATATTTGATGAGGATCACCCTAACCGCACCACCGCGGTAGGATGCTAGCCTTTTTTGGTCTCCCCGACCATTCGCAACCTCAAGGTCACAAAGATGTTAGTGGATGGCGGGGCTGGTCTGAATATGATTTCCCCAGCAGTCATCAGCAAGCTTCAGATAGGAGAGGAAGAGTTAGAGGTTACCGACATGTTTCAAGGAGTTAACCCCGGTAGGAGCCATCCTAAAGGGAAGATTACGTTGCAGGTGACGTTTGGGGGATAACTAAACTAACAGATAGAGAAGGTTGTGTTTGACGTGGTTGATCACCCCCTGCCATACAATGGGATTCTAGGACGCCCGGCCCTAGCCAAGTTCATTGCAGCATCCCACTGAGGGGGTCCTATAATATGGGGTCCTCGGGTGTCTCGGCCGTATAGCATGGGCCAAACTAATGGGCCATGAAGATAAAAGATGGAAGGCCTTCCCCTGTGTCCAGATGGGACTCTCCTTTGCGTTGGTGGCAAGTTTGGCGTTCGGATGTATGATTTCTTCTCTGTAAACTGACTATGTAGAACCCTAGGCCCCTCTGGTGTCTATATAAACTAGAGGCTATCATAATTCATATAGGCTAGACATCTAAGGTTTAACTATTATGATCTCGAGGTAGATCAACTCTTGTAACCCCTATACTCATCAAGATCAATCAAGCAGGAAGTAGGGTATTACCTCCATTAAGAGGGCCCGAACCTGGGTAAACATCATGTCCCCTTTCTCTTGTTACCCTCGATCCTTAGATGCACAGTTCGGGACCCCCTACACGAGATCGGCCTATTTTGACACCGACATTGGTGCTTTCATTGAGAGTTCCTTTGTGTCGTCGACTGCAGGATCGATGGCTCGCCTTGTCATTAACAACAACATTACCTCTGGAGGTGCCCTAGCTCCGGGACAGGTCCTCCAGCTCAGTGGTTTCACCATGGGCGCCTGTGTAGCCGTTAAGCCAAAGGCAACCCTCGAAATCACAAAACATCGCATTCGCATCAGCCTTGAACACCCCAAAAAGCTGGATCCAGTAGATGTCTCGTCCTTGAACGAACTACTAGATCGCATCGCCACCCTAAGGGTTGCAACACACTACGATCGGATTGCTTAAACCCGGTCAGAGGGAAATCAAGTCCCCACCGATCACCAATCTGGTAAGGGTCATGGAGGAACAAGCCGAGAATACTTCTCTCCTAAGTTAAGAACTAGCTATGTGTGGATTTCTGAGCCCTACGAGCCGGATACGCATCTTCAGGAAGAGACCTCATGTCCTCTGAACATAGAACCGGGTGTTAAGCCCAAAAGCTGCCAGGAAACTCCGTATCCTGGGCTGGTAACCTTGGAAATTCTTCAAACTCCGGATACAATAGTGTGTCCAGGTTCAGACTTTATCCTACCCACCCACCACATGCAATATTCCCCAAGTAATTCAGGCCCTCTAGACGTATGTGACCTAATGTATGTGTTGCAGCTGCCAGATTCCTCCTTGTTAAGAACCAGATCAAAGATTGTTGTGACAACAACGTGGTTTCAGTATTTTGCCACAACTGTATGGACGAGGGAATCCTCAACGCCCTCAACCGCCGCCGCATACTGCAGTTCACAGATCTGGCACACATCATACAAAAGTACTGTGAAATGGAAAGCGCCTGGAAAGACCAGACAGCCCGGACGGACTAAAAGGATTCACCCTTACGGGGCACCCAACTATCATCTCATTGACAAGAAAACCAAATCCTTCACAGGACATAGAACTGTCCTTGATGAACTACTCGACATGCCCTATCAAATACACACTACGCTGAATACCGAACCAACACACAACCTTTGGGCATGTTGAGTACTCTGGCAAGTGGCTAAGAGTGGCGAGGCCATCCTCACCAACACCACTCCGGAGACGTACTCTATGGAGGACGACGATCTCAATGTCTTTATGGTCTTCGAGACTTTCTCTTCAAATTATCGGCGCAAAAGGGGGCTCCGTGATCTCACCGAAGTCAACCACGTAGCCGCAATAAATCCCTGGAACTATATGGCAATTACTTTCACTGTCGATGACGAACCAAGGGCCAGATCATTCTGACCACCTGCCACCATGGTCTTAAACCCAATTGTGTATGGCTTCAGGCTCACCAAGGTGCTCATGGACGGCGGTAGCGGACTGAGACTCATTTACGAGGATATGCTCCAAAAAATGCAAATGGACAAGAGTCACACTGAGCAAAGCTGCACCACCTCTCGAGGCATTATGCCCATTCGAGAAGCATGAAGCTCGGGGAAAATTAAGCTTGATGTGGTGTTCGGCACACCGGAGAACTACAGGTCCGAAGAGTTGCTCTTCCATGTGGCACCCTTCAATAGCTGATATCACGCCCTTTTGGGGGGAGACGCATTCACATGCTTCCAAGCTATACCCCATTACGGGTACATGAAGCTCGAAATCCCAGGGCCCAACAGAGTTATCACAGTCACCAGTGACTCTGCTCCGAAAACAAGATAGCATCTTTGGCCCTCGCGGCCGAAGAGTTAACCACTCTGCGCTCTATAGTGGACAAAGATGATGTAATCCTCGATAAGAGGCCCATGTGCACTTCTTTCAAACCGGTAGACGAAATAGTTAAATTTCAAGTGCACACGACAGATCCCAACAAGACAACCTCCATTGGAGCACAATTGGATCCGACGGTAGACATCGCCTTGCGAGCGTTCTTACACGAGAATTGGGACATCTTCGCCTGGCACCCTTCGGATATGTCGGGAATCCCATCCAGACTGGCCGAACACAGCCTCAATATAATAAAGCGGTTCAAACTAGTCAAGCAAATGCTGCGACGATATTCTAAACCCAAATGACAAGCTATGGGGGAGGAGCTAGCCAAGCTACTTGAAGCTGGGTTCATCAGAGGGATCAAACACCCAGACTGGCTGACAAATCTGGTCATGGTGACAAAGAAAGATAAATCCTGGCGCCTCTGTGAGGTTTTTAAGGATCTCAATAAGGCTTGCCCTAAGGACCCCTTCCCACTACACCGCATTGAACAAATAATTGACGCGACCGCAGGACACGACTCACTGTGTTTCCTTGACGCATACTCCGGATACCATCAGATCAAGATGAAGGAGTCCGACCAAGCTGCAACAACATTCATTACACCCTATGGGCATTTCTGCTTCAACACTATGCCTTTCGGGGTCAAAAACGCTGGTGCCACGTACCAACGCATGATTCAAACATGTTTGGAACAGCAAATTGGCAAGACAGTGGAGGAATACGTTGATGATGTTGTCATCAAGACTAAACAAGTCGAATCATTTGTTGACGATTTGCGAATCACATTCGACAACCTCCGAACATATGACATACGGTTCAAACCAGAAAAATGTGTCTTCGGCGTTCCAGCCGGAAAACTACTCGGGTTCATCGTTTCCAATAGACGAATTGAAGCGAACCCGGCAAAAATCTGAGCCTTGTCACAATTGGCAACACCAACAGACTTAAAGCAAGGCCAAAAACTAGCCGGGTGCGTGGCAGCCTTGAGCCACTTTATCTCCAGATTAGGGAAGAAGGCGCTACCACTTTATAGAGTGGACGGACACGGCTACAACCGGATTGGAAGAAATAAAAACTTTGTTAGCAAGCACCCCAATCCTTGGCGCACCAAGTGTGGCCGAACGTATGTTGCTCTACATATCTGCGACTCATTAGGTTGTAAGTGCGATGCTCGTCATTGAACGACAGGAGGAGGGACATAAATTCCCACTCTAGAAACTGGGGTACTATATATTGGCGGTTCTAACACCGTGCAAATCTCGATACCCACATTATCAAAAGATAGCGTATGAGGTCTTCATGGCATCCCAGAGGTAGCGCCACTACTTTCAAGAGTGTTTGATCACGGTGGCTTCCAAAGTACCACTCAATGACATCATAAACAATCAGGACGCCACTGGCCGCATCGCCAAATGGGCCATCAAGCTCTTACCATTTGAAATAACATACGAGCCACGCCGAGCTATTAAATCTTAGGTGTTGGCCGACTTTGTCGCCGAATGGACAGAAGCCGAACTTCCCAAGGAGCACAACACATACTCTAACTAGGTAATGTACTTCAACGACTCTAAAATATTAGCTGGATTGGGGGCTTGTGTGATCCTAACATCCCCTACAGGGGACACATTGCATTACGTATTACAAATCATGTATACGGACTCCAACAGTGTGGTTGAATATGAGGCCCTATTGCATGGTCTTCGAATGGCCGTTTCCATGGGCATACAACGCCTCGAGGTACATGGGGATTCGAACCTCGCAATATCCCAAAAAAATTGGATATTTTGATGCAAAAGATCCAAAAATGGACGCATAATGCAATGGCATACTCAAAATATCAGCTCGGTATGAGGGGCTCGAGTTTCATCATGCCGCTCGAGAAAATAATCAGGCAGCAGATGTCCGCGTTCTGGGAATGGGGGTCCCCAAACTTGCCTTCCTGTGGCCCACGGCGTGGCTTTGCTAGTAGGCTTGTATGACCCATCTTCATCAACAAGGCATTAAAGACCCTCACGAGGGACCGAGCCTCGCAAGGCGGACGACACAAGACCTCCTCAGGAGCAGCCTCGCCAGGGGCGGAGAGTTCAAGGCACGACAAACCTCGTGAGGTTCTCGTGATGGGAACCATGAAGATCAAGACCAGGCGGGTGCCAGCGCACGCAGCGTCCTTGTTTCCTCTTTGGTGCTAAGGGGGGCAAGCAGAGGCGCGGAGTACCGAGGCATCAAGGAAAGGTTTCCATATCGGTGCAACAAGACCAGGACCAGAAGGACGGCCAGATGGAGGTCACCGTGGAGCCCAAGACAGCGTCACCACCAGAGCCTTTGGCAGGCGAAGACCACTTTTGTCGGGATAAGTTGTACTAGATGTTCCCTTTCAAATTGGCCATTGTTGGCTCCCTTCCCGCTCAATATTTGGGGAGAGGACCAGGGCATCTATAAATAGGACTAGCCACCACCATAGCAAGAGGGAGAACGACAGCTGAGACCGAGAGAGACCGAACCATAGACGCACAGAGAGAGAGACCAGAGCACACACGAGTTCGCCAAGCACAAGAACACCTCAACCTCAAGAGGCTGTTCTTCCCTTTGTACTGTTCATCCTCAGCCCAAGAGTTAATGCACCACCACCCTGGAGTAGGGTATTACACCACAATGGTGGCCCGAACCAGTATAAATCTTGTGTCCTTTGTGCTGTGAGTTCGTCAAGTTAGTTCGTGAGAACTTAGCCGAGTTAGGACACGTATCTGTAGGGGGAGATCTTCGCGCACACCCTAGTGTTTGAACCTTAAGGGTTTTGCCGGAACCCGTGATCCGACATTTGGCGCGCCAGGTAGGGGTGCGTGAAGCTTCCTTTCCGTCGCTCTGCGTCACGTCGCCTCATCGTCTCCATGGCGGACGCACGCCGCTCCCACGCCGAGCGCCGGGCTTCCCTCGCCACCCGCGTTGCTCAGATGGCCCCTGTCGGCGGGCCACCCCGTCGTTCTCCGTCGCCTGCCGCCACCGGCCCGGCGGGGAGCGAGCAACAAGCGTCCTCGCCGTACCCCTCGGTGCGATAGGACGGCCGCACCGCCATTCCATCGCTGACTCTCGATGGCTCGTCGTCGCACGCTCGTCGCGTTCCCGCGTATGCACGGGCCACGCTCCTCATGGCGCATGAGCTCCTGTGCTACCGCCCCATCGACGACTTCTATGAGGACGGCCTTGACCGCATCGCCGAGCTTGTCTGCGCCGCAGGGGGCTCCCCCGCTCCATCCCACTCTCTGCCTCGCCCTCCGCCAGCCACTAGCGACGCAGCTCATGAAGCACCTCCGCCACCGCTGCACCAACACGGCGCCCTAGCGCCAAGGCGCGCGGCTCCATGGCGCGACCCACCACGTTCGGTGCCCGCGCTTGAAGAAAGAAACTGCCAACAAGTCCCTCGATCGCAGGCGAATGCTCCACCACTCCTCGCACCGCCGCACCAAGATCGTTTGCTGTGGCAAGGCCCCGCGCCGATTGCCATAGCGGCGCGCGGGCGCCAAGACCAAGTTCCACCTCCAAGGCGGGCCCCGGTGACCACGGCTGGCTGCCGCGCCTTCACCCCCAGGCCAGATCTGCCTCCTCGCTACGACGGCACCCCCGACCCCGTGGAGTTCCTGCAGCTCTACGAGCTGAGCATCGAGGCGGCCAACGACGACGAGAAGGTCATGGCGAACTGGTTCCCCAATGCTCTCAAGGAGGGCACCCGCTCTTGGCTCCTGAACCTGCCTCCGGGCTCGATCTCCTCCAGGGACGAGATGCGCAACTGCTTCATCGCCAACTTCCAAGGCACTCGCGACCGCCCCTTGGTCGCGGGTGACCTGCGCCGCATCAAGAAACAACCCGGAGAGACCCTACAGAAGTACATCCAGTGCTTCAGCAGCGGGTGAATCAAGATCACCAAGGTGACCCACGAGGCCATCATCTCACCATTCTCCGACGGCGTCCGTGATGACAAGATGAGGAGGAGCTCGCCATCCATGAGGAGCTATGCATGACCTTGGTGTTGGGGAACATTGTAATTTCAAAAATTTCCTACGCACATGCAAGATCATGGTGATGCATAGCAATGAGAGGGGAGAGTGTTGTCCACGTACCCTCGTAGACCGAAAGCGGAAGCGTTATCACAACGCAGTTGATGTAGTCCTACGTCTTCACGATCCGACCGATCAAGTACCGAACGCACGACACCTTTGAGTTCATCACACGTTCAGCCCGATGAAGTCCCTCTAACTCCAATCTAGCTGAGTGTTGAGGGAGAGTTTCGTCAGCACGACGGCGTGGTGACGATGTTGATGTTCTACCGACGCAGGGCTTCTCCTAAGCACCGCTACAGTATTATCGAGGTGGACTATGGTGGAGGGGGGCACCGCACACGGCTAAGAGATCAAGAGATCAATTGTTGTGTCTTTGGGGTGCCCCCTGCCCCCATATATAAAGGAGTGGAGGAGGGGGTGAAAGTGCGTTATATCGACTACAGGGGGGTGAATAGGCGATTTTTATGAAATTCTTCACTGAGGAATTTGCTGGTGAGGAAATTCCTTAGTGAAGAACTACTAGCAGCGGAATAAGTACTCAAAAGTAAACACAACAGAATACAAGCATAGTCATCATGATGAAATGAAGACAGGCACAGAGTACAGGAAGCGTAATCACAGGATAACACAGGATGAAGAAAAACAGACTGAAGAAATTGTACTCAGGAAATTGAGAAAGTCTTCAGTCAAATTCTTCAAACACAGATATGAACAAACATACATCACAGTTATGAGGAAATGAAAGAGTTGACGAAATAGAACCAGTAAGCTCGATGAAGACAATGATTTGGTAGACCAGTTCCAACTGATGTCTCAGTTGTACGTCTGGTTGGAGCGGCTGAGTATTTAAACTCGAGGACACATTGTCCCGGACACCTAGTCAAGGACACTTAGTCCAAGACACCCAGTCCTCACCGTATTCTCCTTGAACTAAGGTCACACAGACCTCGTCCAATCACTCATGGTAAGTCTTCAGGCGACTTCCAAACCTTCACAAACTTGGTCACTCGCCGATCCACAATTCCTCTTGGATGCTCTAGACCATGACGCCTAACCGTCTGGAAGAAGCACAGTCTTCAAAGGTAACAAGCGTCGGATTCACTCAGGATCAATCTCTTAAGTGATGCTCAATCAATTGGGGTTTGTAGGTGTTTGGGTTTTGGGTTTTTAGTTTTTCCTCACTTGATGATTTTCGCTCAAAGTCCTCGGAGGATGGGTTGCTCTCAAATGACAAGTGTTAGTTTCTCTCAGAGCAGCCAACCAGCTAGTGGTTGTAGGGGGCGGCTATTTATAGCCTAGGGAGCAGCCCGACATGATAAGACATAAATGCCCTTCAATGATATGACCGTTAGGCGGATAGATATTTTGGGACAGCTGGCGCATAGCACAGCAACGGTCGGAATTTTGAGTAGTAAAATCCTCAGGGCTATCATGTTCCTCACTGTGTAGGCAATCCGCACTGGCGAATTCCTAACTCCTCAGTCAGGACAAATTCCTTAGAGACCAAAAGAACTTCGTCTTTGTCACTGAAGAAATTGACTGGACTGTATGAGATTTCCAATGGCTTCACTCGAAAGGATTGGTAGGTGTAGGATTTTGAGTTGAGCATCACATGGAAATTTTTCCTTAGTATTTCCTCGACCCCCTTTAACAGTACGGTGTTTCCTATGCCTCAAGAAATAGAAAAACAAAACTATGAACACGAGAGTCTTCAAGCTTCATATTTCTCGCATGAATATCAAGTCTTCACGGACACACCAATTTCTTCACTTTCAAAGTCTTCATGAAAGTCTTCAGAAATACCAAAATCTTCATTCGAAGATATTCATTTTTAGGGGTCGACTCTCCTGTAAATATCAAACTCCTCATAGACTTATAGACCTGTGTACACTCACACATGCATTAGTCCCTTAACCTATAAGTGTTCAATACACCAAAATCACTAAGGGGCACTAGATGCACTTACAATCTCCCCCTTTTTGGTGATTGATGACAATATAGGTTAAATTTTCAACGGGGATAAACATATGAAGTGTAAATACTGATATTGAGGAATTTGATTGCAAGATATAGAAGAACTCCCCCTGAACATGTGCATAGTGAGGAATTTGCTTTTGAAGCAATGCACACTTGAAGAGTTGAATCATGAAGATCTCCCCCTATATCTTGTAATCCATACACGCATTTAACATATAATATGAAGAATTTGAAATGCATGATGAAATATGGTGCCTGATGAAATTCAGCATGCGTGCAATAATATTAACGAGGAATAAGCATGCAGAATAGTGCATCAAGAGTATCAGAGCACAGTGCATCAAAAGTATCAGAGCACCATCGGGTTTAAGATTACAACTCGATCCAATAAAGTTTCAGAAGAACGAGAGTTGTAACTTAGCCAAAAAAATGCCCATATAGTAGACCCACTTGAAGACTAACTCATATTTCTCCCCCTTTGTCATCGAATGACCAAAAGGATCGAAAATGAGGACTAATGCTCCTGAAGATAATCATGTTGATGAAGGAGCGCCAGCATTGTTGGGGTCGTTTGTTGATGTAGGGCCTGCTGCAGTGTCATCCAAATCTTCATGTTCATCAGTGTCGCACGATGAAGAATATGAGCTGGCCACCAGAGAAGGAACCTTGACCTTCTTGAATTTCTCCGGAGGAGGTGCAGACGAGTCAAAATCTTCAGTAAGACCCATGTTCTTCAGATCTTCTTCACCATACAGATGTGACAGGATTGCCCAGGTGCGACCGAAGACTTGATGTGGTAGTAGTGGTTTTTCTTCACTGCATTGTGTGTGGCAGTCATGTTGTGAAGAAGTGAACCAAACTGACGCTTAACCCATTTGTGATTTCGATCCACCTTCTGGTGAAGACTAAGCAGAAGTTCATGGTCAGTCATCACGCGCAGAGCAGTGGCTTGAGGAGTGGACTTAGGTGCATTGGCAGAGTCATGTGTGGCAAAGTCATCATTGGCAGAATAAGATGCAGCTTTGCGAAGCTGACCATCCAATGGACGAATGCCTTCATCTATTATAGCTGGTGCCTTGCCCTTTCCATCAACTGAGGAATATGTCTGCTTCAGGACTTCAATTAGGGGCAAGTAGCTGCGATGATTCTGGAAATCAGCTTTGTAGTTTAGTGAAGACCCTTGTCCTGAGGAATCTCATGATCCAAGGTGCATAAGGCTTCAGCTCAAACGGAGACAGTGCAACATTGGCCATAGTCCTCATGAAGAAATCGTGATAATTGACAGGAATGCCATGAACGATGTTGAATACCTGATTCTTCATGATGCCAACAATTTCCTCATCAGATGAGTCGTGTCTTTTGATAGGAATGATTGTCCTCGTAAGAATACAATAGACAGTTCTGGGCACGTACAGCAATTCCTTCACGACGAATTTGGTTCTTGGTGCTTGACCTGGCTTCAAAGATTTCATCAGCACCTGCATGTAATGAGGTGTGAGCTCTGGTTCACTGTAGATGCAGCGAGCTTCTTCAAGGGGAGGACTGAGTGGTAGAGCATGAAGCAATTCAGAGGCTGGTGCAGTGTAGTGAGTGTTTTCAGACATCCAGTCAAGCACCCATGAATTCACATCTTCAGCATCTCCGGTGATGTGCAGCGTTGCATAGAATTGAAGAATCAGTTCTTCATTCCAATCGCAGATGTCAGAGCAAAAGTTGAGCAACCCAGCATCGTCAAGAACACTAGGGACTGGTGCGAAGCATGGCAGAGATTCCATATCCACGTGAGGAATATGCTCATGGTAGAAAATCTTCTCCTTGTTGAACAGCACTGAGGAATAGAAATTGGCTTGACTAGCAGTCCAGAAATGCCTCTTCCTAATGCGAGCAGAGTCATATGGGTTGTAATCTTCGAAGAATACGTGCTCGCCAAAGAAATCATCCGCCTTGAACTTTTGCTTGCGTGAGAATGGGTCCTTTGGCTTCGACAGAGGAGTGTCAGTGAGTTGCATCACGACCTCAAGAATCTCAATCGCAGGTTCTTCAAGCTAATGAATTTCTGGTTCCTCCTCAGTGGCAGTCTGCATCGTTGGTTGTTCAGCAGCAGCAGTTTCTTCAGCGCTAGTGGCTGGAATTTCCTCATGGACAGATGTAGTGGGATGAGTTTCTTCAGAGCCCATGTGAACAGTTTGTGTGGGGGACTGAGGAATTTGCTGTAGAGGGTTGAACATTGGAGAGTTTGGATGCTGACTTTCCCAGAATTCATCACTGATTATGGGTGTGGAGCAGCCAATGTCCACATCATCATCTTCCATTTCTTCAACGCCAGCCTCTTCAGCTGTGAACTGAGGCACAGGCAAGGAGATGATAGGTGTTGAAGGGATCGCATCCACTTCAATTTCTCCATCCAACGGTTCAGACGAAGCAGCAGAATGAGTTGCTTCATCAGATCCGCTGGGGATCACATATTCTTCATCAAAAGGAACAAGGTCCTTTGATGGCCTGGTTGAGATGGGAACACCATCAATCGGATTAGCAAATGAACTTGTCATAGGCTTCATTTTCTTCGGAGCTGAAGAATTTGAAGCAGTTGATGCTTTCATTTTCTTCACTGCAGCATGCTCTGCAGCCTTGGTCTTCTTCACATCCGATGTAGATGGAAGGATTGAAGTTGAAGTTGGTGCAGGAGCAGCTGAGGAATCTGGTTGATTTTCTTCAGGTACAACTGATGTAGTTGCCCTGAGTTCTTCAGTTTCTTCAGGCACACCACTAGTGGGTGCCCTGGCAATTTCTTCAACGGCTGGAATGCAGTCATCAGCCCTGGAACTCACATTATCTTCAGCAGCCTGATTGTCATTAGGGGTGCTGGCATTTTCTTCAGTAGGCTGAGAAGATGCTTCAGCCCGAGGAATTTGCTGTTGCGTTGGGGCTGCATCATTGGAAGTGAAGTTATCCGCAAGTTTCACAAAATGAACCTTGGCTCCAAGCCAATCACCGTGATATGCTTCAAAGTCATCACTGAGTTTCTTAATCTCAGTCTGAGTAGTGACAAGTTCTTCAATTGTCATAGAGACAACGTTTTTCTTTAGATAGCGCTCTTTCTTGTACTACGCTTTCTTTATCTGCCTGGCCTTCTCAAATTTCCACTTTTCTTCTTGAATGAAGTGGGTCAGCATGTGACTCTGGCCAGGAGTCAGCTTGAAGTCAGGAAAGGGAGTGTTGGGGTCCTTGTGCCAATCATCAATGTAGTCGAGGATCAGCTTGGGATCCAAAAGCAGTGGCACCTCTAATCCTTTCGCTCTAGCGGCCCTAACTTGCCTGTCTCTGATGATTTCTGCAAGTTCATCATCATCAGCTTCGTCTTCATTAGACGACACTTGGAAAGCGACTTGCTTCTTTTGAGGACTTAGGCGTGGACCTCGTCCAGTAGTGGCCTTTGTATTCATTAGTGAGGGGCCAGCTGAGGAACTTGGTGTAGCTAAGGAACTAGCTGAGACACCTGAGGCAATGGAGATGCCGGCAGTCCTTTGGCACGAAGCGAGATGCACAAGTGCTGAGGATTTGGTCGGAATAGCTGAAGGCTTTGGCGGAGTAGTTGAGGACTTTGGAGGAATAGGAGCAGCATGAGGAATTGGCCGTGAGGGCTTTGATAATTCTCGCCATGAGGGCATTGCTGATGAAGCACTTGGCTTGCACGCAGGCTTCTTTGACATAGCCTTCTTTGGCTTGACAGCAAAGGCCTCAGCAGAGGCCGCAGCAGCGGCATAATCTTCATTGAATTTCCTCACTGCTTCTTTGGCTTGCTTAGCCAACTTGCCTTGGCACTTGGCCCATTCATCAGGATAGTTCTCACCTCGCTTGAGGCTGGTGGGATCAACAATTTGGCCAGGTGCCAGTGGTGCTCTTGGGCATGGAGGATTGAGTGTGAATTTCTTCATATACTTAGGAGTGACATATCTGTACTCCCTCCATTCTCTTGCCCATCTCCTCTATATCTTCTGAATGCGTACTTTGCGCTCATTCTTTGTTTCCTTAGTAGGTGTGCAGTACCCAGCATATATGTCATCAGCAATCTCAAACGCTGTATTTACCTCAGGCCTCTTTCCTCCCTTCTGTGGCCTTTTACCATCAGCCATTTTCTTCAGTTGAGGAATTTGAACAATCGAATTCTCTGAACAAGTATGCAACTTTTCTTTGAGGAAGGCTGCAAATGAGTTGTTCCAAGTAGGATTCCCCCTTTCCTAGTAGAACTAGGAGCCCTTCCAAGTAGTAGGAGTAGGAGGGAAGGAAAGGGAAGGGAAAAGGAGAAGGAAGGAAGGGGCCGCCCTAGTCCAATTCAGACCAGCCCATGGGGAGGTGTGCGGCCACCCTTTGAGGCCTTTCTCTCCTTTCCCGTATGGCCCATTAAGGCCCAATACGAATTCTCGTAACTCCCCCGTACTCCCGAAAATACCCGAATCACTCGGAACCTTTCCGATGTCCGAATATAGTCGTCCAATATATCGATATTTACATCTCGACCATTTCGAGACTCCTTGTCATGTCCCTGATCTCATCCGGGACTCCCAACTCCTTCGGTACATCAAAACACATAAACTCATAATATAACCGTCATCGAACTTTAAGCGTGCGGACCCTACGAGTTCGAGAACTACGTAGACATGACCGAGACACGTCTCTGGTCAATAACCAATAGCGGAACCTAGATGCTCATATTGGCTCCTACATATTCTACGAAGATCTTTATCGGTCAAACTGCATAACAACATATGTTGTTCCCTTTGTCATCGGTATGTTACTTTCCCGAGATTCGATCGTTGGTATCTCAATACCTATTTCAATCTCGTTACCGGCAAGTAGCTTTACTCGTTCCGTAATACATCATCCTGCAACTAACTCATTAGTTGCAATGCTTGCAAGGCTTATAGTGATGTGCATTACCGAGTGGGCCCACAGATACCTCTCCGACAGTCGGAGTGACAAATCCTAATCTCAAAATACGCCAACCCAACAAGTACCTTCGGAGACACCTGTAGAGCACCTTTATAATCACCCAGTTACGTTGTGATGTTTGGTAGCACACAAAGTGTTCCTCCGGTAAACGGGAGTTGCATAATCTCATAGTCATAGGAACATTTATAAGTCATGAAGAAAGCAATAGCAATAAACTCAATGATCAAGTGCTATGCTAACGGAATGGGTCAAGTCAATCACATCATTCTCCTAATGATGTGATCCCGTTAATCAAATGACAACTCATGTCTATGGTTAGGAAACATAACCATCTTTGATCAACGAGCTAGTCAAGTAGAGGCATACTAGTGACACTCTGTTGGTCTATGTATTCACACATGTATTATGTTTCCGATTAATACAATTCTAGCATGAATAATAAACATTTATCATGATATAAGGAAATACATAATAACTTTATTATTGCCTCTAGGGCTTATTTCCTTCAGTCTCCCACTTGCACTAGAGTCAATAATCTAGTTCAAATCGCCATGTGATTTAACACCAATAGTTCACATCACCATGTGATTAACACCCATAGTTCACATCGTCATGTGACCAACACCCAAGGGGTTTACTAGAGTCAATAATCTAGTTCACATCGCTATGTGATTAACACCCAAAGAGTACTAAGGTGTGATCATGTTTTGCTTGTGACAGAAGTTTAGTCAACGGGTCTACCACATTCAGATCCGTAAGTATTTTGCAAATTTCTATGTCAACAATGCTATGCATGGAGCTATTCTAGCTAATTGCTCCCACTTTCAATATGTATCCAGATTGAGATTTAGAGTCATCTGGACCAGTGTCAAAATTTGCATCGACGTAACCCTTTACGACGAACCTTGTTGACACCTCCATAATCGAGAAACATATCCTTATTCCACTAAGGATAATTTGACCGTTGTCCAGTGATCTACTCCTAGATCACTATTGTACTCCCTTGCCAAAAACAGTGTAGGGTATACAATAGATCTGGTACACAGCATGGCATATTTTATAGAACCTATGGCCAAGGCATAGGGAATGACTTTCGTTCTCTCTCTATCTTCTGCCGTGGTCGGGTTTTGAGTCTGACTCAATTTCACACCTTGTAACACAGGAAAGAACTATTTCTTTGACTGTTCCATTTTGAACTACTTCAAAATCTTGTCAAGGTATGTACTCATTGAAAAACTTATCAAGCGTCTTGATCTATCTCTGATCATGAGGCTCAATATGTAAGCAGCTTCACCGAGGTCTTTCTTTGAAAAACTCCTTTCAAACACTCCTTTATGCTTTGCAGAATAATTCTTCATTATCTCCGATCAACAATATGTTATTCACATATACTTATCAGAAATGATGTAGTGCTCCCACACACTTTCTTGTAAATACAGGCTTCACTGCAAGTCTGTATAAAACTATATGCTTTGATCAACTTATCAAAGCATATATTCCAACTCCGAGATGCTTGCACCAGTCCAAAGATGGATCGCTGGAGCTTGCATATTTTGTTAGCATCTTTAGGATTGACAAAACTTTCTTGTTGCATCATATACAACTCTTCTTTAATAAATCTATTAAGGAATGCAGTTTTGTTTATCCACTTGCTAGATTTCATAAAATGCGGCAATTGCTAACATGATTCGGACAGACTTAAGCATAGATACGAGTGAGAAACTCTCATCGTAGTCAACACATTGAACTTGTCGAAAACTTTTTTGTGACAATTCTAGCTTTTGTAGATAGTGACACTACTATGAGCGTCCGTCTTCCTCTTGAAGATCCATTTAATATCAATGGCTCGCCGATCAATGGGCAAGTCAATCAAAGTCCATACTTTGTTCTCATACATGGATCTCATCTCAGATTTCATGGCCTCAAGCCATTTCGCGGAATCTGGGCTCATCATCGCTTCCTCATAGTTCGTAGGCTCGTCATGGTAAATAACATGACCCCCAGAACAGGATTACTGTACCTCTCCGGTGCGGATCTCACTCTGTTTTACCTACAAGGTTCGGTAGTAACTTGATCTGAAGTTACATGATCATCATCATTAGCTTCCTCACTAGTTGGTGTAGTAATCACAGGAACAGATTTTTGTGATGAACTACTTTCCAATAAGGGAGCAGGTACAGTTACCTCATCAAGTTCTACTTTCCTCCCACTCACTTCTTTCGAGAGAAACTCCTTCTCTAGAAAGGATCCATTCTCAGCAACAAATATCTTGCCTTCGGATCTGTGATAGAAGGTGTACCCAACATTTTCTTTTGGGTATCCTATGAAGACGCACTTCTCCGATTTGGGTTTGAGCTTATCAGGTTGAAACTTTTTCACATAAGCATCACAACCTCAAACTTTAAGAAATGACAGCTTAGGTTTCTTGCCAAACCATGTTCATACGGTGTCGTCTCAACGGATTTAGTGGTGCCCTATTTAACGTGAATGTAGCTGCCTCTAATGCATAACCCCAAAACGATAGCGGTAAATCAGTAAGAGACGTCATAGATCGCACCATATCTAATAAAGCACGGTTATGACGTTCGGACACACCATTACACTGTGGTGTTCCAGGTGGTGTGAGTAGTGAAACTATTTCACATTGTTTTAACTGAAGGCGAAACTCGTAACTCAAATATTTTACTTCTGCGATCATATCGTAGAAACTTTTATTTTGTTACGATAATTCTCCACTTCACTCTGAAATTCTTTGAACTTTTCAAATGTTTCAGACTTGTGTTTCATCAAGTAGATATACTCATATCTGCTCAAATCATCTGTGAAGATCAGAAAATAATGATACCTGCCGCGAGCTTCAATATTCATCGGACCACATACATCAGTATGCATGATTTCCAACAAATCTGTTGCTTGCCGCATTGTTCCGGAGAACGGAGTCTTAGTCATCTTGCCCACGAGGCATGGTTCGCAAGCATCAACTGATTCATAATCAAGTGATTCCAAAAGTCCATCAACATGGAGTTTCTTCATGCGCTTTCCATCGATATGACCTAAATGGCAGTGCCACAAACAAGTTGCACTATCATTATTAACTTTGCATCTTTTGGTTTCAATATTATGAATATGTGTACCACTATGATCGAGATCCAATGAACCATTTTCATTGGGTGTGTAACCATACATGTAAACAAAATACCAATTTATTCTCTTACTTAAATGAATAACCGTATAACACTTATTTAGGTTCAACACTAATCCCTAAAGAATAGGGAGTGTGCGATGATGATCATATCAATCTTGGAACCACTTCCAACACACATCGTCACTTCACCCTTAACTAGTCTATGTTCATTCTGCAACTCCCGTTTCGAGTTACTACTCTTAGCAACTGAACCAGTATCAAATACCGGGGGGCTGCTATGAACACTAGTAAAATACACATCAATAATCCGTATATGAAATATACCTTTGTTCACTTTGCCATCCTTCTTATCCGCCAAATACTTGGGGCAGTTCCGCCTCCAGTGACCAGTTCCTTTGCAGTAGAAGCATTTAGTCTCAGGCTTAGGACCAGACTAGGGCTTCTTCACTTGAGCAGCAACTTGCTTGCCGTTCTTCTTGAAGTTCCCCTTCTTACCTTTGCCCTTTTCTTGAAACTAGTGGTCTTGTCTACCATCAGCACTTGATATTTTTCTTGATTTCTACCTTCGTTGATTTCAGCATTATGAAGAGCTTGGGAATCGTTTCTGTTATTCCTTGCATATCATAGTTCATCACGAAGTTCTACTAACTTGGTGATGGTGACTAGAGAATTCTGTCAATCACTATCTTATCTGGAATATTAACTCCCACTTGATTCAAGTGATTGTAGTACCCAGACAATCTGAGCACATGCTCACTGCTTGAGCTATCCTCCTCCATCTTTTAGCTATAGAACTTGTTGGATACTTCATATCTCTCAACTCGGGTATTTCCTTGAAATATTAACTTCAACTCCTGGAACATCTCATATGGTCCATGACGTTCAAAACGTCTTTGAAGTCCCGATTCTAAGCCGTTTAAGCATGGTGCACTAAACTATCAAGTAGTCATCATATTGAGCTAGCCAAACATTCATAACGTCTGTCATCTAGCGGTGCATTAAGGACATAATTCTTCTATGCAGCAATGAGGATAATCCTTAGATCACGGATCCAATCCGCATCATTGCTACTAACATCTTTCAACCTAGTTTTCTCTAGGAACATATCAAAAATAAAATAGGGGAGCTAAACGCGAGCTATTGATCTACAACATTGATATGCTAATACTGCCAGGACTAAGTTCATGATAAATTAAAGTTCAATTAATCATATTACTTAAGAACTCCCACTTAGATAGACATCCCTTTAATCCTCTAAGTGATCACGTGATCCAAATCAACTAAACCATGTCCGATCATCAGGTGAGACGGAGTAGTTTCAATGGTGAACATCACTATGTTGATCATATCTACTATATGATTCACGCTCGACCGTTCGGTCTCCGTGTTCCGAGGCCATATCTGTTATATGCTAGGCTCGTCAAGTTTAACCTGAGTGTTCCGTGTGTGCAACTATTTTGCACCCGTTGTATTTGAACGTAGAGCCTATCACACCCGATCATCACGTGGTGTCTCAGCACGAAGAACTTTCGCAACGGTGCATACATAGGGAGAACACTTATACTTTGATAATTTAGTGAGGGATCATCTTATAATGCTACCGTCAATCAAGGCAAGATAATATGCATAAAAGATAAAAATCACATGCAATCAATATAAGTGATATGATATGGCCATCATCATCTTGTACTTGTGATCTCCATCTCCGAAGTACCATCATGATCACCATCGTCACCGGCGCGACACCTTGATCTCCATCGTAGCATCATTGTCGTCTTGCCAATCTTATGCTTCCACGACTACCGCTACCGCTTAGTGATAAAGTAAAGCATTAGAACGCGATTGCATTGCATACAATAAAGCGACAACCATATGGCTCCTGCCAGTTGCCGATAACTTGGTTACAAAACATGATCATCTCATACAATAAAATTTAGCATCATGTCTTGACCATATCACATCACAACATGCCCTGCAAAAACAAGTTAGACGTCCTCTACTTTGTTGTTGCAAATTTTACGTGGCTGCTTCGGGCTTAGCAAGAACCGTTCTTACCTACGCATCAAAACCACAATGATAGTTTGTCAAGTTGGTGCTGTTTTAACCTTCGCAAGGACCGGGCGTAGCCACACTTGGTTCAACTAAAGTTAGAGAAAATGACACCCGCCGGCCACCTGTGTGCAAAGCACGTTGGTAGAACCAGTCTCGCGTAAGCGTACGTGTAATGTCGGTCCGGGCCGCTTCATCCAACAATACCGCCAAACCAAAGTATGACATGCTGGTAAGCAGTATGACTTATATCGCCCACAACTCACTTGTGTTCTACTCGTGCATAACATCAACGCATAAAACCTAGGCTCGGATGCCACTGTTGGGGAATGTAGTAATTTCAAAAATTTCCTACGCACACGCAAGATCATGGTGATGCATAGCAATGAGAGGGGAGAGTGTTGTCCACGTACCCTCGTAGACCGAAAGCGGAAGCGTTAGCACAATGCGGTTGATGTAGTTGTACGTCTTCACGAACCGACCGATCAAGTACCGAACGCACGACACCTCCGAGTTCAGCACACGTTCAGCCCGATGATGTCCCTCTAACTCCAATCCAACCAAGTGTTGAGGTTGAGTTTCATCAGCACGACGGCGTGGTGACGATGTTGATGTTCTACCGAAGCGGGGCTTCTCCTAAGCACCGCTACAGTATTATCGAGGTGGACTATGGTGGAGGGGGGCACCGCACACGGCTAAGAGATCAAGAGATCAATTGTTGTGTCTTTGGGGTGCCCCCAGCCCCCGTATATAAAGGAGTGGAGGAGGGGGAGGGCCAGCCCACTCTATGGCGCGCCCTAGGGGAGTCCTACTCCCACCGGGAGTAGGATTCCCCCTTTCCTAGTAGAACTAGGAGCCCTTCCAAGTAGTAGGAGTAGGAGGGAAGGAAAGGGAAGGGAAAAGGAGAAGGAAGGAAGGGGGCGCCTCCCCTCCCTAGTCCAATTCAGACCAACCCATGGGGAGGGGTGCGGCCACCCTTTGAGGCCTTTCTCTCCTTTCCTGTATGGCCCATTAAGGGCCAATACGAATTCCCGTAACTCCCCGGTACTCCCGAAAATACCCGAATCACTCGGAACATTTAAGCATCATCAAACTTTAAGTGTGCGGACCCTACGGGTTCGAGAACTATGTAGACATGACCAAGACACGTCTCCGGTCAATAACCAATAGCGGAACCTGGATGCTCATATTGGCTCCTACTTATTCTACGAAGTTCTTTATCGGTCAAACCAAATAACAACATACGTTGTTCCCTTTGTCATCGGTATGTTACTTGCCCAAGATTCGATCGTCGGTATCTCAATACCTAGTTCAATCTCGTTACCGGCAAGTCTCTTTACTCGTTCCGTAATACATCATCCCGCAACTAACTCATTAGTTGCAATGCTTGCAAGGCTTATATTGATGTGCATTATCGAGTGGGCCCAGAGATACCTCTCCGACAATCAGAGTGACAAATCCTAATCTCAAAATACGCCAACCCAACAAGTACCTTCGGAGACACCTGTAGAGCACCTTTATAATCACCCAATTACGTTGTGACGTTTGGTAGCACACAAAGTGTTCCTCCGGTAAACGGGAGTTGCATAATCTCATAGTCATAGGAACATGTATAAGTCATGAAGAAAGAAATAGCAATAAAATAAACGATCAAGTGCCATGCTAACGGAATGGGTCAAGTCAATCACATCATTCTCCAAATGATGTGATCCCGTTAATCAAATGACAACTCATGTCTATGGTTAGGAAACATAACCATCTTTGATCAACGAGCTAGTAAAGTAGAGGCATTCTAGTGACACTCTGTTTGTCTATGTATTCACACATGTATTATGTTTCTGGTTAATACAATTCTAGCATGAATAATAAACATTTATCATGATATAAGGAAATAAATAATAACTTTATTATTGCCTCTAGGGCATATTTCCTTCAATTGGAGTTGTTCAACATTGCGACCAAGTGTGCAAGATCCAAGGAGGGGCGCCTCTCCCTCCTCGAGCTCTCGGCTGCGGACCCATAGGAGAAGAAAGCCAAGGCCAAGGACGTGAAGCGCAAGGGAGCAGCCGTGCTCATAGCGAAACCGGACACCAAGCACGGCAGAGACCAGCCCGAGTCATCCAAGGGCAGTCTACCGTTCTGTGCCTTCCATAACCTACATACCCACAACACCAGCGACTGTCAAGAGCTCAGAGCCATTAGAGAAGGACGCTCCGGTCGACGCCCCGAGCGCAGCGACCGGGGCTATGACCGAGGAGGAGGACGTGGTGGAGGACGCTGGGATGACCGTGGCCCGCACCAGGAGTGGCATGACCGGCCTCGTGAGGACCGCTAGCAGGATCAGCCTCGCGAGGGCGCCTGGAGGGACCAGCCTCGTGAGGACCGTTCTCAAGGCAACGCTGGCCTTCCTCCACTACCGCCACCACACAGAAGGAATGACGACCACTACCAAGACGAGGGGGCTGGGAGCTTCCAGGAGCTGCGCGCTATCGCCAGAATCTTTGGCGGAGCTCAAGCCCCAGCCTCGCAGCGTGTCTTCAAACAGTTTGCTCATGAAGTGAATGCAGTCCTCCCCATGCTCGAGGCCACATGCCGGCTCAGATGGTCCAGGTGCCCCATCACGTTCAGTTCGGCAGATTAGATCAAGTGCGTAGCTACTGCAGGCGTCCTCCCAATGCTTTGTTCACCAGTCATCAGCAATGTGCAAGTTACCAAGACTCTCATCGATGGTGGCTGAGGGCTCAATGTCCTGTTCGTCGACACGTTTGATAGCCTCCAAGTGCCATATGACCATCTTCAGCCTACCAAGCCCTTATCAGGAGTAACCGACGGCTCTACTACCCTGATCGGGCAGGTCCGCCTCCCCGGTACCTTCGGAAAACACAACCACTACCGCACTGAACTCATCGACTTCGATGCCGCCTACATCTGCCTGCCATACAACGCCATCCTCGGGTATCCAGCCCTGGCCAAGTTCATGGCGGTGACCCATCATGGCTAGAACGTCCTCAAGATGCCGGGAAGCGGCAGAATCATCACGGTCCCGTGCGAGGAAAGAGATGCAGTGTGCTCCCTCGAGCGTGCCTTCCAAGCTACAGCAATCGACGACCCCAATAGCCAGGGCGAGCACCCTCCTGAGGCTACCCGCAAGAAGAAGAAGCAGTCGTGCCACGCAGGGCCACAGGAAGGCGGCGCCTCGTCAGGATCGGCGCCCGCACTTGAGGTGCCTCCCTCCATCGCATAGAAAGCGCGCCCAGCACACCTCTAGGGCAGGGCTCGGGGCTCTCTTCTGCAGGGCCTCAAACTTTGCCAACATCACGAGGGAGATGCTTGGGCACCACTCGGAGGCGTGCTTCGCGGCACATTTCCCTCAGGAGAACACCGCGCAAGGAGTGCCCACCGATCAGGAGTTCATCACCAAGACCACTCAGGAACTGCAAGATGCAAGGACCATGCGTGGCGGCCACCGCTCACGAGGCGCAACTCACCATCCAGGTGAGGATGTCGGGCTGCACGTTTGCATCGATGTCCCAGGGCTCAACCGGGACGCCACTCAGGAGCTTTTCTGGCCTTCACGCATGGGATGTTGCGAGGGCCCACCTCACAGCTACGTTTGCATGCCTTTTGGCCTGCCGAGCGTGGCGACCGCCTATCAACGCAACCTACGGAGCATCCCGGCGGCTCAGGAGGCCATGCACCACGCTGTGTTGACAGAGATGAAGACGGTCCTCCAGGAACCCACTGGACCCCCAGAGCCTCCCGAGGTTCAGCGCCCCAGTGGCTCATGAGGAGCAGCCCCTTCGCCGCATACCTTCAGCTGCACCAACTCTCCTTCATCAACAGAACCAGGTGACATTTTCCAAGTTCGTTCAGCTAGGAGCGCCCCTAGGGCTGCATCATTGCCAGGACGCGTGGGTCCGTTCCTATGGCATGTATCTTTCCTTTTTATGTCTTTACCGTACCTTGTTGGGGGCGCCCCTCGGGCTGCATCATCCCCAAGCCGCTCGGGCTGACCCAGTGGCATGCGTCTTCCCTGCATTTACCTGAGCTAGGTTGCCTTTCATGCTTAATCTATCAATGACTATCACCTACTTGATTGTCGCCCACTATGGGAGCCATGCACTGGCCGTCTTTCTTCAGGACCCTTCGCGCTGTCTAACCATCTCGCAGGACCAAGACAGCGGACAAGAACCAAGACCAGGCGCAACCCGCCTTGAGGTAGGGCCTCGTGAGTCCCGTGATGGCTCATGAGTGCCCAGATACACCTCGTCTAGCCCTACCGTGCGAGCCACGTGTCAGGGCGGGGCTGTACATGCCCCAGGGGATCTCCTTAGTAGGGAGTCCCCTCTCACGTACCAGAAGCGAACTAGCAATCACCACGGTGACTGGTGCCCTTCCGCGCGCTAACTTGCAGGGACTTCCTGAGGGCCACAATAGGCGGTGTCGCGGACCCTCCTTCTTCTCTCATGCGATTCGCTTACGCGTTAAAAGGGGGCTCCTGAGCATCATGCCTCAGGAGCTCTTACTAGCTCTCTAGCCCTCACCCCTGGCCTTGACCATAGCACGCGACCTGGCATACCAGCGGCGGCTGAGCTCGCTCGAGGGCCGGGACCTGAGAACGCAGAGCACTAAGAAGAACATGGAGGGGAAGGGAGGCCCGCACGGGCCTGACCAAGCTACACTATGGTGGCCGACTTACGAGTTCGGCACGACTAGAGGAGCCGACCTCGGGCAGCCAAGATAAGTTCTCGCTCAGGATCCACCGGTCGCTACGGCACAAGACCCTTGCTCACTCCCTTCGCTGCCATGCTGTGGAAACATTTTCTTCCTTTCCCATCCTAAGAAAGTTGCTTGCGCACTATAGGGGACCTCTTGAGCATCGCGCCTCAAGAGCTCTTACTGGACCTCGGGCCGCTCACCTCCTAGCCTTGACCACGGCACACGACCTGGCATACCAGCGACGGCTACAGCTTGCCTGGGGACCGGGACCTGTCAGTGTAGAGCAGCAAGCTACCGCGGGGTTGGAAAGGGGAGGCTGAGCCTCGGTAGGATATGCGTACACAAATCTTCATAATAAGGGCTATGTAGACAAAAGGCATTACAGACGGTTTACACACCCCCACGGGGTTCATTTCTTGATTCCTCGTAGGGAACAAAAGGGAAGGGATTCCTAGGAGTTCTATCTACATGCACCCAATGTCGCCGACGCCATCATCAAAAGTGAGCCACGCGAGGCCGGCGCCAACCCCATCCAGATCAGCGGGGACGGCGGCTAGACGCCGCAGCCCTGCTCCGGGCTCAGCGGGAGATCGGTGGTACGTAGCTATTGTCGCTCGTCTCCGGAGTCTCCAAGAGCTCAGGAGAGTCGCTGGACCACCTGGAGTCAACCCTGTCGCTAGAGGAGCTATAGGCGAGGCCTGCGGCGGGCCCAGCACTCGCCGCAGCGCCATCCTGGCGACCTCCTTCAGGGCAGCACTCCAGGCGGCGGCCTTCCTCATCGAAGACCTTGAAGAACGGCACGGAGGCACCGTCATACTCGAAGAGGATCGCGAGGGCGCCGTCCTCACGGCAGACTCGGGCAATCTCGCCCCAACCTTGGGTCATGAAGATCTTCCCGGAGGCAACGGCTCCGATCTCTGCTCTAGTGGCTGGGCGTCGCAGTCGGCGTGCTGAAGCCAAAGCTCGCGAAGGCCCCTCAGCCGCATCTCCACGGCGAAGAAGTGCGGGAGGCGAATCTAGGTGCTTCGGGGCATCACCGCCCAGAGCACGAACTCGCGCGGGGGATCTGTCGCGTGGACCCCTGGGGCAACGGCGTGTGCCACCATAGCGCGGTGGCCATGGCTCTGGCGCGGGTGGCGCTGCTCATCGCTCCCCCCTCCGGAATCGTCGGCATGATCATACAAGGGCAGCAGGTACCCAGGCGGCAGCCTTTCGTACCAAGGCCACGACACCACCGGCCTCACGACCATCTCGCGGTGATGAGACCTCCTCTTCTTCGGCGGGAGTAGCTCGGGCTCCGTGAGGGGAGCTTTTCCCTTCTCGGCAGACGAGAACCTTCGGATCGGCGCCATGTCCGCACAAGCAAGGAGTGGAGCTGTGAAGGAGAACAAGCGGGATAGGAAGAGGAAGAAATGGGTGACGGGGGCTCCGCCCCCTCCCATTTATACCAGGAGAAGGCCAACCAGCATCCCCACGATCACAGGTAATGATGGGTTTCCTTTCATGTCCCAGTGTCAGGACTCCGATTCTAAGTCACACTGATCTAGCCTGTAACACCTCATATCACTTTCCGGCCTCATGCACGGTAGTCCCACGGGTCTCGCCTTACCATTCGCCCGGGACCGTTTGTGCCTTTTGGCTCACGTATATGATAGTGTCGCTAGCATCCATATGACAGAGAACTCGGGCCGACATGACTAGTCGTGAACCCAAAGGGACAGACAAAGGACTAGTCGTGAACCCAGAGTGGCACTAACTTACGAGGACAAGCATACATGAATCAACATCGGACATGTCGGTCAACAGCGTATGAATCCGGGCTGTAGCAACTGGGCTAACAGGACTCCGGAAACCAGGGCTGTAGCAGGCTAACAGGACTCCACATGTCTCTGCGTGACATTTCGCCGAAGGGACAGACAAAGGAGCAAAGTGAATCACATGCCGGCTAGTCAAGTGTTCCGGAGAAGTAGTGCTGGGCTAGCAGGACTCCGATGAACTGGGCTGTAGCGGACTACTATGGCTCATGGAAGCACAAGACTACATTTCCTCATAAGAGAGGCTAGCAAGGATAAACATCTAGATTGTCGGATCCCACACATACCAAGCATTTCAAACATACACACAATATGCTTGATATGTGTAAATACAACATGGCATCACAACAAAACTCTACAACTCAAAGTACTTCATTTAGAAGGCTTTAGAGAGCCTTACATAATATGTTTATACAGGTAGGGGTCACACGACCCGGCACTCAAGTCATACAAACATACAAGCACATGCGGAAGCAAACTTGTCTGAGTACAGACAACTAGAAAGAAAGAAGGCTTGACGAAGCCTGTCTATCTACAAGGCCCTCCATGGCTCGGGATCACCACCTGGGTGGCAAGTCACTCATCAACATCAAGATCTACATAAAACCCGTCGGAGGGGGCAGTGTTCTCTTCTACAGCAATAGTAAGCAAACATGAGTACAAAGGTACTCAGCAAGTCTTACAACAGAGGGAATGAGCGCACATGAGTTATACATGCAACATTCTCAAGAAGGATGAGGTTTCCAGGTCTATCGCCTACCTAAACACTCAAGTCTCTAGTCCAGGTCTATCGCCTATCCAGGTTCCATCCACAGGGAGTCCGGCTAAGGTTTCCACATATGGCCCGAACGATGTGTATAGGGTTCCAAGACACCAAACGGGTGTCTGGCATGCCCCGCCACGGTGTATATACCGCATCATAGCCCACCCCTAGGGTCAGCGCTACGCACGACCGCCAACACATATCCTATAAACACCAGAAGCTAGTTGCAACTCCCGGACAGAGAACTAGGGTGGTTAAGATGCCGAGAGGGTCCATTGGTTTCGGGCCCAATGCATGGTAGTAGCTGGTTCTTAAATCACACATACATATCTCGGTGCTTAAGGATGGTTCCAATGAAACAACCCACCATGTACTCCTACATGGCCTCTCATCGATGCCTTTACCAAACCGTGTTCAACACATCACTCACATTACCAACATATTCATTTCACTCTAGCCGATCACCGAGATGAACCAGACCTGACACAACTCTAAGCATAGCAGGCATAGCAAGGTAGGAAACACAGACATGGCTCAATCAACTCCTACACATGCTAGTGGGTTTCATCTAGTTACTATGGCAATGACTGGTCATGCAGAGGAAAAGGTTCAACTACCACATCACACAACAGTTTAAAACGTTGTTGTCTTAAATGCAGTAAATGAGAGAAGGAGCGAGAACATGGGATTGTATCGATATGATCAATGGTGCTTCTTGCCTGATGGAATAGTAGTAGGGTACTGCCCTTCAGTCGGATATTCGAATGTATCCTCAGAGGCAGAACCTACCACGAAGAACACAATGGAACGCGATTATCACATGGCAATATGCAACAATATGATGCATGCTATAACATGGCAATATGGTTGTGTTTTGTCTTATGCAATCTAAAACAGGTGGGTATGAGTCCATTTGAATCAAAGATTCAAATATAAGCTCATGACATGAGGTCATATTAGTGCATTATCTTGTTTCACTTAAACAACAAGGTTAAAATGTTCTTACATGCATGAAACCATTACAGGTGGAAAGATTGGATTTTTCTGATCATTTTTCATATATAACTCTTTGCATTTGGAGTTACAGATTAATTTCTATGAAATTTTGAAGCTTAGAACATTTTCTGGAATGCCTATATAAGAATAAATCCAGTAATTGAATTACTGCTTCAGCATTGCGTCAGAGACGTCAGTAGGTCAAAGGCGCCAGCCCAGGTCAAACCTGGCGGCTGGGACCCACATGTCAGTGTAACAACTAACTAATAGAGTTAGTTAGTGTTACGTTAGCGCTAATCTAGGTTAATTAGGGCCTGGGCCCACATGTCAGTGAGTCAACCCATTAACTAAATTAATTAGCGTTAACTAATCTAACACTAAACTAAACAAAGGGCATGGCCCACATGCCAGTGACCCTGGGGCGGTCAAACTGGGCCCACCCGAGGTCAAACTGGGTCGGTGGGGTCAAACTCGCCAGCGTTTAGCCGCCGGCGAGGCCAGACGCGGTGGGGTGGTGCGGGTTTTCTCCTCCGACGACCAAAAAGGCAGCGGAGGCCATCTACGGGTAGCTACGAGTGAGCTGCTTCGAGTGGTGGCAGTGGGTGGAGCTGGGGTGGCCGAAAACGATGCTGATGACGAGCGTGGCAGCGGCCGAAGCACGGAGAAGCTTGAACTCATCGCTAGGAGGCATGGCGAGGAGCATGGAGGGTGCTACGGGCTCCTGTGGGTGCGGTGAAGACGATGGCATGCTCGGTTTTGAGCCAATGTGGCTGTGGCCACGACGGCGACGTGCGGTGGTGACGGCGGGTATGGCCGAGCTTGGCGCGGTCGCTGCAGTGCTCGAGAAGGAAAACAGAGAGGATGGGGAGGTGGTTGAGCTCACGGCGGTCACGGCGAAGCACACGGAGAGGTCGGGGACGAGATGGTGCGACGGTGACGGCGAAGGGGATCTCTGGCGGCGTTCGGTGAAGGCGAGGTTCAAGAAGACGGCATGGGGCGTGCGAGCGCTTGGGGCTCGGCTAGCTTGGTGTAGCGGACAACGGTGAAGCTCAGGGACACGATGGGGCGGCGCGAGGACGATGGTGGCTGCAAAAACTACGGCGGCGCGGGCATGGCAGCGTCGGCCATGGCGAGGAGAGGGCGAGAGAGAGGAGTAGCGGAGTGAGTGAGGTGACTGCGGGGTCGAGGCGGCGACGTGGAGCTCGCCCAGGTGTCCAGGCGGTTGAAACGACAAGCAGGTGGCGCGGTGGCGAGCTCCCGCGCGCCGGCGTCACCTCATGCCTACCTGCCTGGCGGGAGGAAGCAGCTGGCTGGCACGGGCCAGCACAATGCTGGGCCGCCAGGTGGGCCGGCCAGGTAAGTGGCCTCTGGCCTTTCTCCCTCTCTCTTTTATTTAACTCTGTTTTGTTTTATTTCTGCAGGTTTGTGGCATTTCTAAAAAGAGCTAGGCACTTTCAAAAATCACCAAACTTCACATGGCCACTATTTGGAATTACTCGAACATGGAACATTTTAGTTTAGGATTATTTGAGCATTTAAAATATTTATTAGCATCTAAATGCCCAAGCTCAAATAGCTAAAGATTTAATCTAGTGACCTTAGGATGACCTAGAAATTTGTGCATCATTTTGGTCAGAGGTTTAGGACCAAGGCAAAGATGATGAACATTTTAGAAGAGCATTTCAGGTTCATTGAAAATATTTTTAGTAAACCCTAGTTGTTATCAGGGGGGTGCTGGGGGTTCTGTCATCCCCATTTCCAAGTTTCTAATAATTTAAACATGATGCAAGCACTCCAATGCATGAGCTAGCTAGGGTGTGACAACTCACCCCCACTGAAAAGAATCTCGTCCCGAGATTTAGGGTCCGTCAGGAAGAAGGTGGGGTACTCATGTCAAAGACGATCCTCCCTTTCCCAAGTGGCTTCTTTCTCAGAATGTGTGACCATTGAACCTTGAGAAACTTGATGTTATGGCATCGAGTGGTACGCTCGGCTTGATCTAGGATACGAACGGGATAGCGAGGCCTGCCGGGCTATCTTGCCAGCTCTGCACCTGTTCTCTTGACACGTCGCAGGACAGGTGTCATCAATAGGCTTCTTCTGTAGGAAATGGCTACCATGTGGTGAACTACTGTTACTTAACCATCTTGTGGCTTGACACGCGCGTCGTGCATGAGTGGTTGGTGGGGTGGTTTGCCCCCGCCAGCCATGGCAAACCTTGCCGGCGAGCCTCGGTTGCCTGCTTCTAGTGGTGGCCTTGCCCCTTGCTAGGCTCGCCTACCCGGCAAGGGAGGCCCTTCTCTTGCCGATATCTTGCTCCTCAGGCTCGATCTTGGTCCCTTTGAGCTACATGTTGGTTCTTCAAATGTCCTGGTCCTTCAATCTCTGACTTTAACTAGTGCTTCAATCTTGTTCTTGTGCATGTGCATAGTTGGTCAACAGACCCAGGGTTTGTTGCACCGACAGAAGCCCCCAGGCCCGCCCCGAACGCACTGCTGAGCATCGTCGGGGGAGGGCCTAATAAGTGCACAGGCAAGGTTGCAGCAGGGGTTGGCCCCTTATGTTTTTCGTTGCTGCTTCATCAGCCTTGATTTCGAGCCAATTTGTGGTTTCCCCGTGTGTTGTGCGCGGCGTCGTGGAAGAACTTGGATCATGGCCCACAGATTCTCCTCGCACCAACATCACGGGACGGAAACTGCCACCCCTCTCGCCCCTCGTTCCGCACGCACCTCGCCACTTGTCCCGCATGCATTGGGCGTGGTAAGTAGTGGATGCGGAGGGCACCGGGAGGAGTGGCATGGTTAAAAATCAAACATCGGTAGTTGGAGTAGAGGGTCGGCCCTGATTCCCAAAGCTGCTGAGGGTGCAGAAGGGGCTGTATTGGAGGAGCGGGGCGGCCATCTATACCATGAGAGGCCAGCCCCCTGCCTCGTCCCCTCTATATAAATAGGCAAAGGTAGTACCCCTCTACACATGCCTCACCTTATTCAATTCTTCTTAGCCATGGTGAGAGGGCGAGGGCGCAGTAGTGTCTTGACAGCGGCGACGAGGGCTTCTACTCGGCAGTGTATCCCTCCTCCTCCGGAACCTGATGTCGCGGAGCCCGCTGCGGGAGGAGGTAGGAGGGGGCGTGGCCGAGGCCGACGTGGTGCTCGAGGTGGAGGATGAGGGAGCTCCTTGGATGTGCCCCCACCGGCGGCTCTTCCTTCGATGGAAGGCCACGTCGCGGATCAACCTCGAGAGTTCATCATCAGGCTGTATAAGCCCTTGTGTGGTCACCTTTGTGTTCCAACTTTCTTTGCCCGGGAGAAGGAGCTCGAGCAACCGCTTGCTCTGAGGCTACACATGAGGGGCTGCGGGAATGGAAGCATGTGGGTTGACATCGATTTCCCCACCCCTCATGTAATGTATCTTCGTGGTGGCTAGAAGACCTTCACTCATGGTCACATGCTCTCCATCAAGATCTTCGGGCGCTCGGGAGGCCGCTTAGGGTGCTGTGTGGAGAGCTTAACCGACGACGAAAGCTCCTCCTCGAGCGAAAGCGACGAGGAGTACAGTGACAGCGATGACGACGACAGTGGGTGGAGGAGCGACTCTGACTCCGGCTGATCGTCGCCCGCACCATCTTCATCAGGAGGCAACACCACCATCTGTATTTGTGCCTCTTCCCTGACAATGTGATTTGCCGGGGAGTTAGATGCAGAGGTGTGGATGGTGCTGCCAGGCTCCTCCAGCAGTCTTCCAGCTGGACCCTGGTAGGCTTCCTCTCAGGCTGCAGCTCTGTTAGCCCTGCCGAGTCCTGCTGTCCCTGGAGACAGTGGTTGACGGTGCTGCCTTCCGCCATGCTCTCCATCGAGGTGTTTCCTCGTGCTTCCGTTCCCTTCGGGCTACCTCTCCTGGAGCACGACGGGAATGGACAGGACTTCAGCTCTGGCGCTCCTTTTGTCCTCCCCGCCTAGTAGGAGAGGGACTGGAAAGGGCATTACGGAGCACTTATCTTTTTTCAATCTTAAACTTGTAGGCAATTGCCAAATATTAATTCAAATAATGTAATCCCTTTCATCCATGTTTGTGTTCGATAATGCTTGTACTTGTATCTGCATGTCAATGAAAGAGATAAACCTTGCCAGGAGCCCGTGCATGTATACGTCCATACCGAGGTGGAGTGCCTCTTTACTATAATTAAACGAGTTTTCTCTGACACTATACCGTGCCAGCACCCTTTTCGTCTGCCAAAGAACCATGTCTGCTGGGGAACAGACTGAGGTTCCAGCCCCCGCCCACTCCCTTTTTACCAAGGGCCACTGCAACCATCCAGGCCGAAGCAGCGTTCGAGCCAATAATGGGAGCACCCTGGTTCCAAGAGAACGGCGAGGTTTCTCTATGCACAAGTTATAGCCTACAAAACACTAATGGACAAGAGGTAAACTTATCTCCTTGGCTTGTCGGGGATCGACGTGCTGTGCAATCTTCTCGTCCCTTATCAGAGTCAAATTCATGACAACAACCTGAAACTCCATGTACATGAGAATGAATGCAGGATGCAATCCTATCTATATGCATTTGCAAATGCTCATGAGATGCTTATGCAGTGATCTGGGTGAGCTCGTGCATGCATGCGATCTCGATTGGGGCCCGCACAATGCTTCTTTATTTTATCTTGCACGGGGTAATCACCCCGGCTTTGTACAAGGGGTTACATGCAACTGAGGCAAGGCCTGTACAAAAGGTTGCCCGACATCCTCGCACCTTACAGGTAGTACTTACGAAGATGCTCAATATTCCATGAGTTTTCCAACTATGTGCCTTCCCGGATCTCCACACGGACTGCGCCAGGTCTGATGACTCGTACCACCCGGTAAGGGCCTTCCCACTTTGGTGAAAGCTTGTTTGTACACTTGGCGGACTAAACGCGCCTATGGACAAGGTCACCTTCCTCAAAACACCGGGAATGAACCCTGTGGCTATGATAGCGACGCAAGGCTTGCTGGTAGCATGCAACAGCGTAGCAGCCCGGAGACCGTTCTCCTCAAGTAGCATAGCGTCGTCACGTCGGTGCTGAACTTGCGCTATTTCGTCGTAGGCAAGCACTCGAGGGGACCTGTAAATTAGTTTTGTGGGGATAACTGCTTCTGCCCCGTAGACCAGGGAGAAGGGAGTCTTCTTGGTAGCTTGGTTAGGTTTCATTCTGAGGGACCAGAGAACTACTGGCAGCTCCTCAATCTACCTCCTGTCGTGCTTCTACAGCCTATCGAAAGTTCTTGTCTTCAGTCCATGAAGCGCTTCAGTGCTCGCCCTCTCAGCTTTTCCATTGCTCCGGGAGTGTGCCAAGGGTGTGAACGTATTGCATGAAGGCATGGCTGGTGAACTAGTTACCGTTGTTAGTGATGATCCTTGCTGGAACTCTGAAACGACACACCAATTCTTTGAAGAACTTGATAGCTGACTAAGCAGTCACCTTTCTTATGGCAGTCACTTTTGGCCACTTTGTAAACTTGTCGATGGCAACGAACAAGAATTCAAAGCCCCCGATTGCTCGGGGGAAGGGGCCAAGGATATCGAGGCCCACACCGAAAAGGTCCATGATAGAGGGATTGTCAGAAGGCCTGGACAGGCAGGTGTGTTCTCTTGGAATGGAACTGACAGGCTTCACATTTCATCACTGAGTCAACCGCATCTTGGAGGGCTGTGGGCCAATAGAATCCTTGTCGGAATGCTTTCCCAACTAATGCCCTTGATCGAATGTGGGAGCCGCACATTCCTGTGTGATTCTCAGCCAGCAATTCCTTTCCATCCTCCCGGCAAACACACTTCAATTTCACACCGTTGGGCCTCCTTCTGCATAGAGTGTCATTGACAAACAAAAACATACTGGCCCTCCGGGCTACTTTTTCATCTTCATCTTGGTTGCCAGGGAGTTCTTCGGTTTGGAGGAAGTGGACAATGTGCCTTGCTCAAGTTGGATCCTAGGTCTTGGTAACGAGGACTAGCGGCACCTCCTCTGATGCGGGAGCACCAACCTCATTCGCGGGGTCCATAGGCCTCGCTGGAGGGGGTGGTCTGGTAGGCTATGAGGATTTGTTTACGGGAGAGGCTTACCATAGTCCAACTATCTCCTCTTCCAGGCCATTGTGGCTGGTGATACGGAGGGTTGAGAGAGATGGTGTACAAAATTTCTTGGTTCCAAAGGAAGCTTCTACGTAGCACACTTTGACATGTTATCGACTATGCTATTTTCCGCATGGTGTACGTGCTCTGTTTCCAACCCGTCAAAGTGCTCCTCCAATCTCCTTACTTCCTTGATGTATGCTTCCAGCAATGGGCTTTGGTAATCCTTGTTGACTTGTCTCACCACGAGCTATGAATCTCCTCGAATGATGAGCTTCTTAATTCCCAATTCTGCTGCAATCCTGAGCCCGACAAGGAGCCCTTCGTACTCTATTGTATTGTTGGTAGATTCTTCCCAGGCAAAGTGCATCTGGATGACGTACTTCAAGTGCTCCCCGGAGGGGGCAACAAGAAGACGTCAGCCCCTGCACCTTGTAGGGAAAAAGCATAAATCAAAATACATTATCCATTCTTGGGGCGATTCCTTGCCGAGGATGGATGTTTCTATCACTTCCTCATCAAGGTTTGGCATCCATTCTGTAATAAACTCTGCCAATGCCCTCCTATGAATAATTGAAGTGCTCTCAAACTTCAAACCAAAGCTGGATAACTCCAAACCCGATTCCACTATTCTGCCAGTTGCCTCAGGTTTTCGGAGTATCCTTTGCAATGGGAAACGAGTGACAACCGTGATCTCATGGTCTTGGAAGTAGTGGCGCAGTTTCCTTGAGGCAATAATGAGACCATAGATCAACTTTTGCACGCCAAAGTACCTCGATCTAGCCCCTTGTAATAAGGAGCTGACGAAACACACTAGGCACTCCACCACTTTCTTCCTTGCCACGTCCTTGGGGTTGCTCTCGTTGCCATGCTCATCGCTGTCCTTATTCTTTTCTGACTCTTCTATGATCTGGTTACGTTCGGCCTCATCCACCTCTCGCTGTGCTACCAAGGATGCACTGACCACCTGGTGCCGCCAATTATAGCAACAATGGTTCTTGCGTTTGGGTGCAACCAAGGTAGACATAGATGATAGGTAGGCTTTCAATTCCTGCAAAGCTGCATCTACTTTCGGGATCCACTTCATAGGCCCCGCCTTGTTCAAAACCTTGAAGAACGGCAGGGCACACTCGGCAGACATGGAGATGAATATGCTTAGCACGGCAACACCTCACATCCTTAATTGTCCCTAGCACTTGGATCTGCTCAATGGCCATGATCTTGTCGGGGTTGGATTCAATCGCCTGTGGGACATGAAGAACCCAAGTAGCTTGCTCGAGGGAACACCAAATACACACTTCTTCGAATTAAGATTCAGATTCATCTTGCACAGATTGGCAAATATCTCTTCCAAATCCTGGATAAGGATGGCCTTATCCTTGGTTTTCACCACGATATCATCCATATAGGCTTCTATATTTTGTGCAACTGTGGCTCAAAACCGATCTGGATTGCTCTTGCAAAAGTGGACCCGACACTCTTTAATCCGAACGGCATGCGCACAAAATAGTACGTACAACACGGAGTGATGAATCATGTCTTCTCTTCATCTTCCTTGGACATGAAGATCTGATGATATCCTGAGTATGCATCCAGAAAGGAGAGCAAATCACATCCCAAAGTAGAATCCACAATCTGGTCAATGCGCGACAAGGGAAATGGGTCCTTCGGGCAAGCCTTGTCGAGGTCCGTGAAATCAATGCAAATCCTCCACTTCCCATTAGCCTTCCGGACCACTACTGGATTTGCTAACCATGTAGGACGTAGTACTCCTCTGACCAAACCAAGTGCCTCCAATTTCTTGATCTCTTCGGCAATGAACTGCTGCCTCTCCAAGGCCTACTTTCGTACTTTCTGCTTGACGGGTCGGGCAAGTGGGCAGACAACAAGGTGGTTCTCAATTACCTCCCTGGGAACACTGGGGATATTAGATGGTTGCCAAGCAAACACATCGATATTCGCCCGCAGGAAGGCAACAAGCGCGGTTTCCTATTTCTCATCGAGGGTGGCACTGATAGAGAATGTACCATCAACGCCAGCCAGCCCTGCCATGACCTTCCTCACTTGGGATGTAGTAACCTTGGACCTCTTGCTGTTGGAACACTCTGGCACGTCATCAACGGGTGCCGTGCACTAGGAGCGGGCACGCTTCCCGGACTCCTTGCCGGAGGTTCTACAATCCCTCTTCTTTCCTTTGCTTTCCATGGCAGGAACTTCTGCTGCCGCTGACTCTGTTGCGACTGCATCCCGGTACATCTTGTCCACGCAGATAATTGCATCCTTCTCATCGGATGGGATAGTGAGGACTCCTAGTGGGCCAGGCATCTTCAAAGTGTTATAAGCATAGTGGGATGCGCCATGAACTTTGCCAGGACTGGTCGTCTAAGAATCGCATTGTACGGCAGGGGGAGATCAACCACATCAAACACAATCCTCTTAGTTTGATAGTTCAGTTCTCCCCCAAACGTCACCGGCAACGTAATATTCTACCTAGGATGACTCCTGCCGGGATTAACTCATTGAAATGTGCTGGTGACCCATAGCTCTTCCTCTCCTATCTGAAGATTGCTGATAACTGTTGGGGAAATTAGATTCAACCCGGCCCCACCATCCACCAGCATCTTTGTGACCTTGAGGTTGCGAATTGGTGGGGAGACCAACAACTGCAAACACCCCACTGCAGTGGTGCGATCAGCGTCATCCTCTTCGTCAAACATGATGGGTGTGCAGGACCATTTGAGGGGTTTCCGGGCCTTTGGCGCTGGTTCCACAACATTGACGTCTCGTTCCCATCACATGAGTTGGCAATGAGAGGAGTGCAAAGATGCACCCCCATTAATGCATAGGGTGTTAGTGGCCTTCTGGAATTCCTACTCACTAGTTTCCTCCTCATCCCCTCCATCACTGGCATCATCATAGGTTTCCTTCTCTTGGCCCCTGACGGGTTTTCCTTGGTTCTGAAAGGGTTTGCCGGGGTGATTTGCTTCACTGCCTCGGCACTTACCGCTAGATGCATTTTGACCTTTTTCCTTGTCACGCTTATCATACTCTGCCCTCTGTTTCTTGACAAGCTGCTCAACCTCATAACACTCCTGAAGATCGTGGCCTTTGGTTCGATGGATCTTGCAGTACGGTCGATCACCTTTTCCAACTTTTTCCGCGGTAGCAGGGCAGGCAGTGCACGCGGCAGCTTCCTTGCCGGTGGCATCAGCCTTGGCCTTCTTGCCGGTACTAGGTGTGCCCAAACCTTCTACAGTTATCACTGCCTTATCTCTTTGCTTCTTACTACGCTTCTTGCCGTTCCTCTGACTGGTTGAGTCATCTTCATCCTCTGAATCAACTATAATGCAATCCTCCTCTCTAGGCAAATTCCTTCTTTCTTCCATCCAGGAACGTTTGTCCACCAGTGTATATAGTTCTTTGATAGTCTTGGGCAACCGCACGTTCATTTTGGAATGAATGCGGCGGTTGCGCACATTGGACTGGAAAGCTGCTATAACGGTTGCCGGATGGATATTTTTAATATTTCCATGAAGCTTACTGAATCTCTACAAATACTTACGGAGGGTTTCTCCTTCCTTCTAGTGAAGAAGTTGTAGGTCGTTGGGCCTGTCGGGCTCGTGGTGGCCACCGGTGAAGGCATCGATGAACTCATGGCACAGATCTGCCCATGACTAAATGGAGTTCTCCGACAGGTGCATCTGCACATTGGACTTGAGGGCCAAAGGAAGTAGTTCGCGAACACCTTCTCATCTCTTCCCCTGGCAGCCTGAACAGCGATGGAGTAGATGCTCAGAAACTCTGCCGGGTTCAGCCTCCCGTCGTACTTCTCAGGTATCTCTGGCTTGAATGTGAGAACGGACGGCCAACGGACTTGCCGCAGCTCTCATGTAAAGGCAGGGCAGCCGACCTCGAAAGGTAGGGACCAGCTAACACCGAGCGCAGGCTCATCGATGTTGAGGCCGTCGCACCCATCGGTTTGGCGGGGGTTGTTGTGGCGGCGTTCGGTGACGACGCGCGCATGTCCCCGTTGCATGTCTTTCGGGGTTCGACGTTGGCCTGGACGTGCTCGAGGGTCAGAAGAGGCCATCGAGACATCGCCGGGGTCTTGATTCTGCTACACCCTTGCCGGCTCCCGTGGTGGGGACTGAACCGTGGGGATGGCCCCCTTCGTACGGCCAGCAGCGCGGGCGATGGCTGTAGCTTGGGGAGGTTGCAGTAGGCAAGCTTGTCGTGAACCCCCAGCTTCGGCGAAACCGAGCAAGCTTTGGATCCTGGCACGCCATTCATCCATCTGCTCGGCTGCTAGTGGGAACCTCAACAGTCGCTGTGCTCGCGCCATGGCCTCCGTGGCTGTGCTTGGCATGGATGTCGATGACGTCGACCGCACCGTCGCCTAGCTCCGGACGTGCCAGTGTTGGCGACGCCGGGAGCGCCGCGCCCACGCTGCTGTGGGGTGACCACTTGGGCAACGGGGTCGTGTGGCGGTGGTGCTCAAAGATCAGTGGCTCCGTTGAGCGCAGCGGCCTGGTTGGCTCATCCGGGAGGAGGCGCATGCACCATGGCCGCTCCCATGGTGGGGGTGACCGAAGAGCGATGGCTCACTCCGGACCGAGTGCCATTGTTGCCGCTGTGCTCATCGGCGAGGGGAGGGTGTAACACCCACAATGCGGCTATATCTCCCATGTGTCGGAGCACGACTTAGAGGCATAACCGCATAGTAGGCATGTCGCAAGAGGGGTATTCTTTACACATCCCATGTACTGAATAAGAAAGGGATAAAGAGTTGGCTTACAATCGCCACTTCACACAATACATAAATATAGCATTACATCATCCAGAATACAATCAAGGTTCGACTACGGAACCAAATAATGAAAGACAACCCCTAATGCAAAAGATGCTCGATCGCCCCAACTGGGCTCCACTACTGATCGAAAGGAAACGAAACAACACAACGAACACAATCTTCATCGAGCTCCTCCTTGAACTCGGTTGCATCACCTGCACGGTTATCATCGGCACCTACAACTAGTTTTGGAAGTAATATGTGAGTCACGGGGACTCAGCAATCTCACACCCTCGCGATCAAGACTATTTAAGCTTATGGGTAGGAAAAGGGTAGTGAGGTGGAGTTGCAGCAAGCACTGGCATATATGGTGGCTAACTTACGCAAATGAGAGCGAGAAGAGAAGCAAAGCACGGTCGTGAACTACAAGTGATCAAGAAGTGATCCTGAAACTACTTACGTTTAAGCATAACACAAGAACCGTGTTCACTTCCCGGACCCCGCCGAGAAGAGACCATCACGGCTACACACGCGGTTAATGCATTTTAATTAAGTTAAGTGTCAAGTTCTATACAACCGGACATTAACAAATTCCCATCTGCCCATAACCGCGGGTATGACTTTCAAAAGTTCAAAACCTTACAGGGGTGTCCCAACTTAGCCCATCACAAGCTCTCGCGGTCAACGAAGGATATTCCTTCTCCCAGGACGGCACGATCAGACTCAGAATCCCGGTTACAAGACATTTCGACAATGGTAAAACAAGGCTAGCAAAGCCGCCTGGATGTGCCGACAAATCCCGATAGGAGCTGCACATATCTCATTCTCAGGGCACACCGGATGAGCCAGACGTCGGGTTGGCATAGACCCTGGTTGCCCAGGGGGCGCCAGACATTGCTCAGGTTGGACAAACACCTAGAGAAGCACTGGCCCGGGGGGTTAAAATAAAGATGACCCTTGAGTCTGCAGAACCCAGGGGGAGGTGATAGGTTGTTAGTGCAAATGTAAAACCAAGGTTGGGCCTTGCTGGAGGAGTTTTATTCAAGGCGAACTGTCAAGGGGTTCCCATTATAACCCAACCGCGTAAGGAATGTAAAATCAAGGAACATAACACCTGTATGAAGGAAACTAGGGCAGCAAGAGTGGAACAAAACACCAGGCATAAGGCCGAGCCTTCCACCCTTTGCCAAGTATATAGGTGCATTAAAGTAAACAAGATATAATAATGATATCCCAACAATAAACATGTTCCAACAAGGAACAAACTCCAATCTTCACCTGCAACTAGCAACGCTATAAGAGGGGCTGAGCAAAGCGGTAACATAGCCAAACAACGGTTTGCTAGGACAAGGTTGGTTAGAGGCTTGACATGGCAATATGGGAGGCATGATAAAGCATGTGGTAGGTATCGCGGCATAGCAATAGAGCGAGCAACTAGCAAGCAAAGATAGAAGTGATTTCGAGGGTATGGTCATCTTGCCTACAAAGTTCTCCGAGTTGACAAAAGCTTGATCCTCGTAAGCGTACTCAAAGGGTTCCTCGAACACGAACTCGTCTCCCGGCTCTACCCAAGGAAAGCACACAAGCAAAGGAACAACAATCAATCGCGATGCAATGCGCAAGCAACATGATGCAAACATGGCATGATATGCGGGATGTGATACGCAATGCATATGCGTGCTCCAGAAGGAAAAGATTGAACCATGCATCAACTTGGCAAACCAAGTGGGCCGCTGGAAAAATGAGTTGATTTCGGTCGAAATCAATATAAAGATCACCGGAATCGGATGCAGGGTTTTCAAATGGCAAGCAAACAAGAATGGCACAATTCTGTGATTTAACAACACGATGTAATCCAAAATGCAACAAGAAACTAAGCTACTGCACTCTAACATAGCAACAAAGCACATGGCAGTGATCTACTCAAGATGCTTGACAAAAGATGAACATTGAGCTATGGCTAATTCACATAATCGCAGGTTCAAACAAGCATGGCAAAAGTGCAAAAGATAACAACATCACAGACTTAGTGAAAATAACAACATGCCAGGAATTAACATCAGGAAGCAATGTTTAGAGCAAGATAACAATATGCTACAGGATCAGATCATCGCAATACAAGGCATGGCATGAATCTACTCAAAGCATGTGACAAAAGTCCCTTACTGAACATAAGACAAAAAGGATCATAAGTTATGATGGCACACATGTAAACATAGCAAGTTTCCTTAACAGATTCAGAATTAGCAAAAAACTGGACATGGCAAAAACAGAGTTACGAAGGCATGTTTGCGAGATCGATGCACTCAAAACAAGGCATTGAATGACAAGTTAAGCATACTACCAGCAAGAAGACATGTTCAAGAAGCTAAAAATGGCAAGAACAATCACATAGCATGCATGGATCAACTACAACATCCTTGGCAAAATTGATTAACACGTAAACAATCTGCCAGGAACATTTTATAGCAAAAGAAGAGTAATATTGAGTCATGCTATGGCACTCCATAAATGCAAACAAGAGCATGGATGGATATAGCATAACAATATATCAAAATCATCCTTACTGAACATAGTTAAAAGAAGCATGGATCACTCTATAGCAACATGAATACGTTGCATAAAAATAACAGCAGAGCAAAGACTCGGTGAAATTCTGAGTCTATGAAATCAGCAATATCACGAGAGCTAATTTGTATGCTTGTGCTAGTCACCACATTGATCACAAAAAATACATGGCATACACCCCTATAAAGATGGCATGGCATAGCCCAAAACACATGTAGAGTTCATGCTCATATGCAGCACACAATAAACATGGCAAAAATGACAAATGCTCAAGATCTGATAAGGATCAGCACCTAACATTTAATAGCACTCTTGCATTAATGATTTGGGCTTCAAGATGGACTCAAACAAACATGGCACAATGGAACAAAATGAATAGGACATCATGATGAACATTTTGATATCTCATGCCCGCAAAACGGAGCAGCGAGCACAAAGTTATGACATGATGAATGTAGCCACAAAATATTGCAGAACTGGGGACTTAGAGAAATTTATACCCTCCGAAACTAGACGGGGCCGTTCCGGGACGAGGAGATCAGGGGTCTGGGAGGCTTGTTTGGTTCGGGGGCCGGTTGGATCTCATCCAACCCGGCCCAGATCTGGCCGGACTCGAACTCCGGCGAGGCGGGCCTTCTCCGGCGAGATGAGGTGTCGGCTGCGGCGGCTGCGCCGGCGAGCCGAGGCGAGGAGGCGACGCGCGAGATCCGGCGGGCGGCGCACAGCGGGCGGTGGCACGCGGCGGGTGGTGGGGCGCGGCGGCCAACGCCGCCGAGGCGCGCGAGGCGGCGAGGCGAAGCGAGCCGGGCGGCGGCGGCTTGGGCCGGTGCGGGCCTGCGATGGGCTCCGCGGGCCGGCGGCGCGGGGACAGCGGTGGATCCACGTGGCGGCGCAAGATTGGGCGTGGGACGAGGCGGACATGTCCTGTCAGTGGGGATTTTTGTCCGGCGGCGCGATGGGAAGAAGTCTAGGGTTCATCCGCAAATTTTTGGGGGAAGACACATATATATAGGTAGAGGGAGCTAGGAGAGTCCAAATGAGGTGCAGTTTTCGGCCATGCGATCGTGACTGAACGACTGAGCGGATGGAGGGGTTTTGGATGGGTTATTGGGCCACTTTGAAGGGGTGTTGGGCTGCAACAAACACGAGGCCTTTACGGTTCCCCGGTTAACCGTTGGAGTATCAAACGAACTCCAAATGGCACGAAACTTGACAGGCGGCCTACTGGTGGTAAACCAAGGCCGCTTGGAAAATCTCGGTCCATTCCAAGAAAGTTTAGCACCCGCTCACGAAAAGAGGAAAAAGGGGGCGCCGGAGGACATAGGAGTGCCGGATTGCAAAACGGACAATGGGGAAAAAGCTTGGATGCATGAGACGAACACGTATGCAAATGAGATGCACATGATGACATGATATGAAATGCATGACACACAAACAAATGACAAGGCAACAACAGCGAATAACTGGAAGACACCTGGCGCAACAGTCTCGGGGCGTTACAGAGGGGGAGAGGATGGAGTGACCCCCTCACCCGCACCTTGTAGAGTCTGATCGTCGAGACGTTGTTGATTTTGTTCTCCTCCGGTGGCTCCGGCCCCTGTGTCGGTCGCGGAGGAGGTGGTAATGGCGCCACCTGCTCCAACCACACCCCCAGCAGCATCTACGTCCTCGCGTGCGTCTGTATCCCTCGCGGCATTAGAGGCCGTGGGCGGTGGAGCTTTCGAGGTGGATGGATGAGCCATGGTGCCCGATTTCTTCTTGGGTGCCATGGTCGATGGTGCCATCAAGGATGAAGATGATGCGCTATGTACACTTACAAGTTCGCGCAAGCACTCCCCCTACCTGGCGCGCCAAAGATGTCGCGGGATATCCGTGGCCACCTATGGGACCGGGTGGCCCCTTGCTGGTTTGGCAGGGGGACGGCGCGTTGCACAAGACCAGACCAACGTATGACAGCGCGACAGAGAGCACACGCGATTTACCCAGGTTTGGGCCGCCGCAAGGCGTAAGACCCTACTCCTGCTTTAGTGGATTGATGGAGGAATGAATGCGTTGGTGCGTACTACACTTTCCCGGAAAGGTTCCCGCAGGGCCGCAGCGACTACACGTGTATGGTGGCTTGGGTGTATCAACTTTTCAACCTTCTAACCCTTAATACAAGTGTCATGGGCCTCCTTTTATAGATTAAGGGGTCACCACAGTGGCAAAGTGGTCATTATCCACTGATATGATAGAGAACAGTGCTATCATACCTAACTCTGCGGGCTGACAGGGTGCATTAAATGTGGCACTGAGTGTCACATCACTGGCCGCCCGGCGAGGTCTGCCGGGCTATCTTGCGAGCTCCGCACCTGTTCTCTTGACACGTCGCAGGAAGGGTGTCACCTGTAGGCTTCTTCTGTAGGAAATGGCTGCCATGTGGTGAACGACTACCACTTAACCATCTTGTGGCTTGACACCACACTGATAGATGACGTGGGTAGTGCTTGAGTGGTCGGTGAGGTGGTTCTGCCCCCGCAAGCCCCGGCATACCTTGCCGGGGAGCCTCAGTTGCTTGCTTCTGGTGGTGGCCTCGCCCCTTGTCGGGCTCGCCTGCCCGGCAAGGGAGGCCCTTCTCTTGACGATATCTTGCTCCTTAGGCTCCATCTTGGTCCCTCTAAGCTGCATGTTGGTTCTTCAAATCTCCTGGTCCTTCAATCTCTGACTTAACGGGTGCTTCAATCTTGTTCTTGTGCCTTGCATAGTTGGTCAACAGACCCAGGGTTTGTTGCAGCGACACACCTGTTGACGACATGCCAGGGTGTTCCAACAGCAAGAGATCCAAGGTTGTTGCACCCCAAGTGAAGAAGGTCGCGGCAGGGTTGGCTGGCTTTGATGGTACTTTCACCATCAGCGCCACCCTTGATGAAAAATAGGAAGGCGCGCTTGTTGAATTCCAATGGGTGAATACCGATGTGTTTGCCTAGCAACCATCTGACATCCCTGGTGTTCCCAAGGAGGTAACCGAGCACAACCTTGCTGTCTGCCTACACGCCAGACCTGTCAAGCAGAATGTCCGGAAGAAGGCCTTGGAGAGGCAGGAGTTCATTGCCGAGGAAATCAAGAAATTGGAGGCAGCTGGTTTGGTAAGAGGAGTACTGCATCCAACATGGTTGGCAAATCCATTGGTAGTCCGGAAGGCTAATGGGAAATGGAGGCTTTGCATTAACTTCACAGACCTATCGGGACCCCGATTCTAAGTCACACCGATCTAGCATGTAACACCTCATATCACTTTGCGGCCTCACGCACGGTATTCCCACGGGTGTCGCCTTACCATGGCCCGGGACCGTTTGCGCCTTTTGGCTCACGTATATGATAATGTCGCTAGCATCCATATGACAGAGAACCCAGGCCGACATGACTAGTCGTGAACCCAAGTGGCACTAACTTACGGGGACAGGCATACATGAATCAACATCGAGCATGTCGGTCAGCAGCATGCGAATCCGGGCTGTAGCACTGGGATAACAGGACTCCAGATGTCACCGCGTGACATTTCCCCGAAGGGACAGACACAGGAATGAAGTGAATCACATGCCGGCCAGTCTAAGTGTTCCGGAGCAGTACTGCTGGGCTAGTAGGACTCCTGTAAACCGGGCTGTAGCGGACTACCATGGCTTGGTGGAAGCACTAGACTACGTTTCCCCATAAGAGAGGCTACCAAGGATAGACAACTAGGTTGTTAGATCCCCCACATAGCAATACACGTTACACGTATGCATAACATGCAAGTATGTGTTGTACAACATGGCATCACAACATAACGCAAACTCATATAGAAAAAGGCTCAGAAGAGCCACATAGCATTAAATACAAACAGGGGTCACATGACCCATCATTTAGAGCATACAAGCAACGGAAACATTACATGTCTGAGTACAGACAACTACAAAAGAAAAAGGCTGAGAAGCCTGACTATCTACAAGTCCCTCCCAAGGGTACAAGATCGTAGCTGAGGAAACAAGCTACTCATCGAAGTCCAAGCGGTACTACTAGTGAGACAGATGTCTCACCTGCAAAACATAAATAAAGCAAACGTGAGTACAAGGTACTCAGCAAGACTTACATCAGATCCTATCATACATGCATTATCAAGAAGGTAGTGTGGTGTTTAGTTGCAGCAAGCCAGCTTTGACTCGGTGGCTATCCTGTTCTACGACTACGTGAAACTTCTTTGAGGTGAGGCATCGCACCCAAGTCCACTAATCACCACATCAATACACTACTATGGATTCATTCCCGTCTCCTTACGAGAAGGCCATCCATAGCACTCACACTTGTCTTGAGCATTTTAGAGTATCCATTTCAAGTTGTCTATGTATCACGTAAGCATTCAAGAAGTCCATAACCGAGGACACGACTATTCGAATAGATCATGATAACCCTGTAGGGGTGTACTTCTTCACACACGCTCTCACCACTTATCACCATGTACACGTCATGTACCTCGGCAACCTTCAAGCGGAAGCCTGGCGAGGGTGTCGGCCACAACCTGACTAACCACACAAGTCTCTCATCCAGGTCTATCGCCTATTCGGGTTCCATCCGCATGGAGATCCGGCGGGGGTGTCTCTCACGGCCCCAAACGATGTGAGTAGGGTTCCCAAGCCCACCATCTAGGTGCCACTTGGTACACCGTGCCACTGTGCCTAGTCTGTCCCAAGCCCACCTGGCCAGGTGCCACTTGGTAGACTACTAACACTACCTACAAACACCAGAAACTAATTGCAACTCCTAAACAGAGATCAAGTTGGCTAATAAGTCGAGAGGGGCACTTAAGAATTCCAATGTGTGGTAGTAGCTAGTCATTGGACAACATACACGGAACTCAGTGCTTAAGGACGGTTCCAGTGAGACAACCCACCATGTACTCCTACATGGCCTCTCACCGCTACCTTTAACAAATCATGTTCACATGCTTAACTCTCAGCACCAGAACATATCGTAACACTCCAATTCATTCCCGATGAATCAGACCTGACATACTCTAAGCAATAGCAGGCAATGCATGGTAGGAACACAACATGGCTCAATCAACTCCTACACATGCTAGTGGTTTTTAACTATTTACTGTGGCAATGACAGGTCATGCAGAGGAATGGGGTCAACTACCGCAGCATAAAGTAGAAGTTGAATCATTGTTGTCCTAATGCAATAAATGAGACCAGGAGCGAGAGCGTAGGATTGTATCAGAATGAACAAGGGGGTTTGCTTGCCTAGTAGATCAACAGGGGGGCATTGCTCCACTGACAGGTACTCTGGATCGGTCTCCGGAGCAGGACCTATCGAGAAGGAATGGTGTCGATAAATCAAAGGACAATCATATGCAACAATATGATGCATGAACATGGCATGTAGATGTGATGTTGTTTGAGATAATGCAGCTAGCATTCATTTGGATGAAGTCCATTTGAACCAAGAATTCAAATGCAACTCCAAGTTAAGTCTTTATGAATGCCATTAATATGTTTTCACCTATACATCAAGTATAAGTTGGTTTATCATGCATTAAAATGGTACAGATGGATAGATTGCATTTTTCTGATAATTTTTCATATATAAATTATTTCAATCTAAGCTACAGTTGAATTTCTATGAATTTTTGAAGTTTATATCATTTTCTAGAATTTCCTGATTTATTTTAAAACCAGAAAATGAATAACAGCGTTAGCACTACGTCAGAATGACGTAAGAGAGTCAACGGGGCTGACCAGGTCAAACTTGACGTGTGGGGTCCACACATCAGTGTCACAGTTAGTTAACATGGTTAGTTAGTTATTAAACTAATCCTAAACTAAAATTAAGAGGGCCGGGCCCCACATGTCATTGACCCACAGGGGTCAAAGCTGGGTCAATAGGGGGGTTGGACCCGGTCAATCCCGCCGGCGTTAAGCCGTCGGCGAGGCAGAACACGGCGGAGGTCTCGGGATCGTCGCTCCGGCGACCATTTGGGCGGCGGAGACCACCCACGTGAAGCCCAGGCTAGCGCGCTTCCAGGGGAGGCGACGGGAGGACGCGGGGTGGCTGGAGCTCGCCGAAGCAGAGCTCGGGGCGGCGGCTGGAGCACGGCTATGGCAGGAGCGGGCTGCGGGGCACGGGGAGCCCACCCAAAGGGCTCTACGGCACCCTCGTGGCACCAGTAGCACGACTGGGTGCTCGGGGGCTGCTGGCTCGGGCTCTGGCCACGGTGGCTCCATGATCGGTGGCTAGGAGCTACGGCCGTGGTGGAGAAAAGGAGCTACGGCGCGAGAACGGAGGAACGAAGCGGAAGCTCACTGCGGACTCGACGGGCTTAACGGTGAGCTCGGGGACGCATTGGAGACGGCGGGGCGGCGAAGACGATCTCTGGTGGCCGCGGATGAAGATGACGTCAATGGAGGCGCTCTAGGGCCTCCCGAGGCGCGTGGCTTGACGGAGAGATGGCCGGTGACGTGGCGGAGCTTGCAGACACGGAGAGAGGGCGTGGGGGAGGCGGGGGCTGCGGCGGCGACGAGCTGTGGCATCGGCAGCACTCGGTCGTGATGAGAGAGAGCGAGGGAGAGGAGGGGTGGAGTGGCGGGGCGGTCAGAGCGATCCAGACAGCTCTCGCGGATTTGTCTGCGGCGCCACGCAAGCTAGCAGGCAGGAGGTGGCACGACGCGTGGGTGCGCACGGCGAGCACGCGCCCGTGGCCTCCTCGCGAGAGGTAGGGGGTGACTGGCGCGGCCAGCCGGCTGGGCCGGCATGTTGGGCCACTGGGCTGCCAGGCTGCAGGTAAGCACATGTAAGTAATTCCCTTTTGTTTTTCTTTTCTAGTTTCTGACATTTGTTTTGTTTAATAAAAAAATACTAAACCATTTTATTTTCTTTTGCCAATTTTTGTAGGTGCTAGTGGTATTATTCCAGAGCTCCTCAACTACTAGCATAATTTTTGGACAATATTTTATATATATAACAATATATATCCAAAGCAAATAATTACTGCATTAATTCCAAATGACCAAAATAAATACTTATGAGCTCCTGAAAATGTTGGTTTGATTTTTATCTCTGTCCAAAATTTTCAGAGAGCAACATGAACATTTTCTTGGACCTTTTTGGAGCAATATTTATCTAGGTCATTTCCAGAAATGATTATGAGGGTTTCACAATTCCTCATTTCAAAATTAAAAGGAATTTAAACATGATGCACAATGACTAGCTAGTCTAAGTCATACCAGAACTAGGGATGTGACAAGACCTCAACAAGGCTAGCCCGAAGGACCCATTTCCCTTGTCGTGTATCGATCAGATTATGGATTCCACCTCGGGGTGTGAATTTATCTCCTTCCTAGACACTTACTTCGGATATAACCAGATTTTCACGTCCAAAGAAGATGAAGAGAAGACATCATTCATCACCCCATGTGGTACGTACTGATTTGTCCGCATGCCATTCGGACTAAAGAGTGTCGGGTCCACTTTCGCAAGGGCAGTTCAGATTGGTTTTGAGCCACAGTTACACAGAAACATAGAAGCTTATATTGATGATATCATCGTCAAGAGCAAGGATAAGACCACTCTTATCCAGGATTTGGAGGAGACGTTTGCTAATATATGCATGATCAATTTGAAGCTTAATCCAGAGAAGTGTGTGTTTGTAGTCCCCTCCGGCAAGCTACTTGGTTTCTTCGTGTCCCATCGGGGGATCAAAGCTAACCCCGACAAGATCAACGCCATCGAGCAAATCCATGCACCAAGGACAATTAAGGATGTGAGGCGCTTGACGGGATGCGTTGTCGCGCTAAGTAGATTCATTTCCATGTCTGCTGAGCGTGCCCTGCCGTTCTTCAAATTTTTTAAGAAGGCAGGGCCTATGAAGTTGACCCAAGAAGCAGATGCAACTTTGCAGGAGTTGAATGCCTACCTGCCATCTATGCCTACCTTGGTTGCTCCTAAACCCCACGAGCCGTTGTTGCTGTACTTGGCAGCAACCAGCCAAGTGGTCAGTGCGGCCTTGCTAGCACAACCAGAAGTGGATGAGGTAGAAAGTGAAAAGATAACGGGAGAGTCAGAAAAGGATCAGAACAACAGTGAGCACGGCAACGAAAACAACCCCAGGGACGCAGCAAGGAAGAAGGTGGTGCAGCGCCAGTGTACTTCATCAGCTCCTTGTTTGCAGGGGCTAGATCAAGGTACTCTGGCATGCAAAAGTTGATCTTTGGTCTCATTATGGCCTCAAGGAAACTGCACCACTACTTCCAACCCCATGAGATCATGGTTGTTACTCGTTTTCCGTTCCAAAGGATACTTCAAAACCATGAGGCTACCGGTAGTGTAGTGGAGTGGGCTTTGGAGTTATCTAGCTTTTGTTTGAAGTTTGAGGGCACATCAACCATTCAGAGCAGGGCGCTGGCAGAGTTTATTGCAGAATGGACGCCAACCCCTAATGAGGAGGTGACAGAGAGAGCTATCCCCAGCAAGGAATCACCCCAAGAATGGATTATGTATTTTGATGGTGCTTTTTCCCGACAAGGTGTAGGGGCTGGCGTGCTTCTTGTTGCCCCCTCCGGGGAGCACTTGAAGCACATCGTCCAAATGCACTTTGCCCGGGAAGAGGCCATCAACAATACAACTAAGTATGAAGGGCTCCTTGCCGGGCTCAGAATTGCAGCTGAATTGGGAATTAAGGAGTTGATCATACGAGGAGATTCTCAGCTTGTGGTGAGACAAGTCAAGAAGGACTATCAAAGCCCATTGATGGAAGCATAAGTCGAGGAAGTAAGGAGATTGGAGGAGCACTTTGACGGGTTGCAAACAGAGCATGTACCCCGTGTAGAAAACAGCATAGTTGATCACCTATCAAAGTTTGTTGCGTGGAAGCTTCCTATGGAACCAGGAACTTTTGTTCTCCGTCTATATCAACCCTCCATATCGCCAACCACAATGGCCAGAAAAGGAGAAAGTTGGACTACGGTAAGCCTCTCCCGATCGAGCCATCCGCTCCCAGCAGAGACCCTGCTAGAAACAATTACTCACTGCCTGTCGAACCACCCCTTCCAGCCTGGCCAATGGACCCCGCGAAAGAGGCTAGTGCTCCCGCAGCCGAGGAGGTGCCTCTAGTCCTCGTTGCCGAGCCCCAGGCTCCAACTTGGGCGAGGCACATCATCCGCTTCCTCTAAACCAGAGAACTTCCCGGCGACCAAGATGAAGCTGAGAAAGCAGCCCGGAGGGCCAGTATATATTAGTTTGTCGATGACATTCTGTACAGAAGGAGGCCCAACGGTGTGAAATTGAAGTGTATCTGCCGGGAAGATGGAAAGGAACTGCTGGCTGAGATTCACAGAGGAATGTGTGGCTCACACATTGGATCAAGGGCATTAGTTGGGAAAGCATTCCAGCAAGGATTCTATTTGCCCACAGCCCTCCAAGATGCGGTCGAGCTCGTCACGACATGTGAATCCTTCCAGTTCATTCCAAGAGAACACACCTGCCTGCCCAAGCCCTTCAAACAATCCCTTTTTAATGGCCATTTTTGGACTGGGTGCTCGATATCCTCGGCCCCTTCCCCCGAGCAATTGGGGGTTTGAATTCTTGTTCGTCGCTATCTACATGTTTACAAAGTGGCCCGAAGTGTTTGTCATGAGAAAGGTGAATGCTTAGTCAGCTATGAATTTCTTGAAATTATTGGTGTGTCATTTTTGAGGTCCTGCAAGTATCATCACAGACAACGGCACCCAATTCATGAGCCACTCCTTCATGCAATATGTTCGTACCCTCGGATGCAAGATCTCGTTCGCCTGTGTGGCACACCCCCGAAGCGATGGACAAGCTGAGAGGGCGAACACTGACGAGTTGCGTGGATTCAAGACAAGAACTTCTGATATGTTGCAGAAGCATGGCAGGTAGTGGATCGAGGAGCTGCCGGTAGTTCTCTCGTCCATCAGAACGACACCTAATTGAGCTATCAGGCAGACTCCCTTCTCTTGGTCTACGAGGAAGAAGCAGTTATCCCCATGGAACTCATTAACGGGTCCCCTCGACTGCTTGCCTACGATGAAGTAGTTCAACATCAGCACTCGCGTGATGACGATGTGCTACTCGAGGAGAACTGTCTCCAGTCTGCTATACATGCTGCATGCTAACAGCAAGCCCTGTGTCGCTATCACAGCCGCAGGGTTCATGCCCAGTGTTTTGACGAAGGTGACCTTGTCCTTACGCACGCTCAGTCTGCCAAGGGTACAAACAAGTTGTCACCGAAGTGGGAAGGCCCTTACTGGGTGGTACAAGTCACCATACCCGGTGCAGCCCGTCTGGAGATCGGAGATGGAACTCAGTTGCAAAACACATGGAATATTGAGCATCTCTACAAGTACTACCCGTAAGGCGCGAGTCTGTCGGGCACTGCCCGGCAGCCACCCTTTTGTACAGGCCTTGCCTCAGCTGCTTGTAACCCATTGTACAAAGCCGGGGCGATGACCCCATGCAAGAGAAAATAAAGAAGCGTTGTAGAGGGGCCCCACAACTAAGATTGCATGCATGCATGAGCACACCAAGATAACTACATAAGCATCTCATGACCATTTGCATATGCATGTAGATAGGATTGCATCACGCATTCATTCTCATCTATATGAAGTTTCAAGTTCCTGCCGTGAACTTGGCTTCGACAAAGGGTGAGAAGATTGCATGGCATAGTGATCCTCGGCAAGACAAATAGATAAGTTTTATCTCTTATCCATTAGTGTTCTATAAAGCTATAACTTTGTATGAGAATACCTCGCCCCTCTTTTGAAACTTACGTGCTCCCATCCCTGACTCGAATGTTGCCTCGGTTAGGATGGTCGTAGTTGCCTTTGTTTAAAAAGGAGCCGGCGGGGGGCTAGCTCCTCTGTCCGTTCCCCGGCAGACGTAGCTCTCCGGCAGACAAAGAGGGTGCCGATAGGATATCCTACCGGGGAAAACTCATTTATTTACATTAAAGAGGAATTCCACCTCTGCATGGACATACACATGCACGGGTTCCCGGCAGAGTTTATCTTTCTCATTCAAATGCTGATACAAGTACAAGCATTATAGAATACAAAGATGAAATCAATAGATTACATTATTTGAATTAAAATTTAGCAATTGCCTACAAGTTTAAGATTGAAAAAAAGATAAGTGCCCCGTTATGCCTTTGTCACTGTCCATCTCCTACAGGAAGAAGTTGAAGGGGCCAGAGGCGGGCACAGCTGGGATTCGGCGCCTCCCCAGGATCAGGACGGCGCCGCTCCCCGGCAGCAACGAAGACACCGGAGGCCAGCCATGGATGGTAACACTGCCGGAGGACCAGATGGGAGGCACAGAGTCACTGGCAAACACGGCTCGCCAGAACGGACGTCCCCATTCTTGACGCGTCGTGGGTTGCCATTGCCTTCCGCACCACTACCACCCGAAGACCTCGGCTCGACCACCACGCTGGGTTCCATGCTCTCTAAATCCTCCCACAGAGAGCATGGTCGACCCCGGGATCCCTGACGTTAGAAGCCACCACACGTCCCGAAGAGGTGTGTGTCGGATGTGGGGTTCCGGCTAACCCTTAAGGTTCGAACACTGGGGTGCATGCGAAGTCTTTCTCTCCTATCGAGCCCCAGGCAAGAGAAAATAAAGAAGCGTTGTAGAGAGGCCCCACAACTAAGATTACATGCATGCATGAGCACACCAAGATAACTACATAAGCATCTCATGACCATTTGCATATGCATGTAGATAGGATTGCATCATGCATTCATTCTCATCTATATGAAGTTTCAGGTTCCTGCCGTGAACTTGGCTTCGACAAAGGGTGAGAAGATTGCATGGCATAGTGATCCTCGGCAAGACAAATAGATAAGTTTTATCTCTTATCCATTAGTGTTCTATAAAGCTATAACTTTGTATGAGAAAACCTCGCCCCTCTTTTGAAACTTAGGTGCTCCCATCCCTGACTCGAACGTTGCCTCGGTTAGGATGGTCGTAGTTGCCTTTGTTTAAAAAGGAGCCGGCGGGGGGCTAGCTCCTCTGTCCGTTCCCCGGCAGACGTAGCTCTCCGGCAGACAAAGAGGGTGCCGACAGGATATCCTACCGGGGAAAACTCATTTATTTACATTAAAGAGGAATTCCACCTCTGCATGGACATACACATGCACGGGTTCCCGGCAGAGTTTATCTTTCTCATTCATATGCTGATACAAGTACAAGCATTACAGAATACAAAGATGAAATCAGGAGATTACATTATTTGAATTAAAATTTGGCGATTGCCTACAAGTTTAAGATTGAAAAAAAGATAAGTTCCCCGTTATGCCTTTGTCACTGTCCATCTCCTACAGGAAGAAGTTGAAGGGGCCAGAGGCGGGCACAACTGGGATTCGGCGCCTCCCCAGGATCAGGACGGCGCCGCTCCCCGGTAGCAACAAAGACACCGGAGGGCAGCCATGGATGGTGACACTGCCGGAGGACCAGATCGGAGGCACAGAGTCACTGGCAAACACGGCTCGTCAGAACGGACGTCCCCGTTCTTGACGCGTCGTGGGTTGCCATTGACTTCCGCATCACTACCACCCGAAGACCTCGGCTCGACCACCATGCTGGGTTCCATGCTCTCTAAATCCTCCCACAGAGAGCATGGTCGACCCCGGGATCCCTGACGTTAGAAGCCACCACACGTCCCGAAGAGGTGTGTGTCGGATGTGGGGTTACGGCTAACCCTTAAGGTTCGAACACTTGGGTGCGTGCGAAGTCTTTCTCTCCTATCGAGCCCCAGGCAAGAAAAAATAAAGAAGCGTTGTAGAGGGGCCCCACATCTAAGATTGCATGCATGCATGAGCACACCAAGATAACTACATAAGCATCTCATGACCATTTGCATATGCATGTAGATAGGATTGCATCATGCATTCATTCTCATCTATATGAAGTTTCAGGTTCCTACCGTGAACTTGGCTTCGACAAAGGGTGAGAAGATTGCATGGAATAGTGATCCCCGGCAAGACAAATAGATAAGTTTTAACTCTTATCCATTAGTGTTCTATAAAGCTATAACTTTGTATGAGAAAACCTCGCCCCTCTTTTGAAACTTAGGTGCTCCCATCCCTGACTCGACTGTTGCCTCGGTTAGGATGGTCGCAGTTGCCTTTGTTAAAAAAGGAGCCGGTGGGGGGCTAGCCCCTCTATCGGTTCCCCGGCAGACAAAGAGGGTGCCGACAGGATATCCTGTCGGGGAAAACTCATTTATTTACATTAAAGAGGAATTCCACCTCTGCATGGACATACACATGCACGGGTTCCCGACAGAGTTTATGTTTCTCATTCATATGTTGATACAAGTACAAGTATTACAGAATACAAAGATGAAATCAGGAGATTACATTATTTGAATTAAAATTTGGCGATTGCCTACAAGTTTAAGATTGAAAAAAAGATAAGTGCCCCGTTATGCCTTTGTCACTGTCCATCTCCTACAGGAAGAAGTTGAAGGGGCCAGAGGCGGGCACAGCTGGGATTCGGTGCCTCCCCAGGATCAGGACGGCGCCGCTCCCCGGCAGCAACGAAGACACCGGAGGGCAGCCATGGATGGTGACACTGCCGGAGGACTAGATGGGAGGCACAAAGTCACTGGCAAACACGGCTCGTTAGAACGGATGTCCCCGTTCTTGACGCGTCGTGGGTTGCCATTGCCTTCCGCATCACTACCACCCGAAGACCTCGGCTCGACCACCACGCTGGGTTCCATGCTCTCTAAATCCTCCCACAGAGAGCATGGTCGACCCCGGGATCCCTGACGTTAGAAGCCACCACACGTCCCGAAGAGGTGTGTGTCGGATGTGGGGTTACGGCTAACCCTTAATGTTCGAACACTTGGGTGCGTGCGAAGTCTTTCTCTCCTATCGAGCCCCAGGCAAGAAAAAATAAAGAAGCGTTGTAGAGGGGCACCACAACAAAGATTTCATGCATGCATGAGCACACCAAGATAACTACATAAGCATCTCATGACCATTTGCATATGCATGTAGATAGGATTGCATCATGCATTCATTCTCATCTATATGAAGTTTCAGGTTCCTACCGTGAACTTGGCTTCGACAAAGGGTGAGAAGATTGCATTGCATAGTGATCCCCGGCAAGACAAATAGATAAGTTTTAACTCTTATCCATTAGTGTTCTATAAAGCTATAACTTTGTATGAGAAAACCTCGCCCCTCTTTTGAAACTTAGGTGCTCCCATCCCTGACTCGACTGTTGCCTCGGTTAGGATGGTCGCAGTTGCCTTTGTTAAAAAAGGAGCCGGTGGGGGGCTAGCCCCTCTATCGGTTCCCCGGCAGACGTAGCTCTCCGGCAGACAAAGAGGGTGCCGACAGGATATCCTGCCGGGGAAAACTCATTTATTTACATTAAAGAGGAATTCCACCTCTGCATGGACATACACATGCACGGGTCCCCGACAGAGTTTATCTTTCCCATTCATATGTTGATACAAGTACAAGCATTACAGAATACAAAGATGAAATCAGGAGATTACATTATTTGAATTAAAATTTGGCGATTGCCTACAAGTTTAAGATTGAAAAAAAGATAAGTTCCCCGTTATGCCTTTGTCACTGTCCATCTCCTACAGGAAGAAGTTGAAGGGGCCAGAGGCGGGCACAGCTGGGATTCGGCGCCTCCCCAGGATCAGGACGGCGCCGCTCCCCGGCAGCAACAAAGACACCGGAGGGCAGCCATGGATGGTGACTCTGCCGGAGGACCAGGTCGGAGGCACAGAGTCACTGGCAAACACGGCTCGTCAGAACGGACGTCCCCATTCTTGACGCGTCGTGGGTTGCCATTGACTTCCGCATCACTACCACCCGAAGACCTCGGCTCGACCACCACGCTGGGTTCCATGTTCTCTAAATCCTCCCACAGAGAGCATGGTCGACCCTGGGATCCCTGACATTAGAAGCCACCGCACGTCCCGAAGAGGTGTGTGTCGGATGTGGGGTTCCGGCTAACCCTTAAGGTTCGAACACTGGGGTGCGTGCGAAGTCTTTCTCTCCGATCGATCTACGCTCTAGCTCGCTAAGATCTTGCGGACGAACTCGACGGACTCACAACACAGAAAGACACGGGGTTTATGTTTTCGTGTAATACCCTACTCCAGTGTGGTGGTGGTGGATTGCCTCTTGGGATGATGATGAACAATACAAGGGGAAGAACAACATCTTGAGGTTGAGGTGTTCTTGTGCGTATGAGCTTGTGGTGTATCTCTCGGTCTGATGAGATCTTTACTCGCCCTCGACCTTTCTCTATTTCTCTCCATTTTTCACTACTGTGGTGGATAGTCCTATTTATAGAGGCCTTGGTCCTCTTCCCAAATATCGAGCAGGAAGGGAGCCAACAGTTGCGGGCTAATTTGAAGGGGAACAGCTAGTACGACCTATCCTGACAAATGTAGTCTTCGCCTGCACAAAGCTCTGGTGGTGACGCCGTCTTGGGCTCCACGATGACCTCCGTCTTGCAGTCCATGGTCTTGGTCTTGTTACACTGAAATGGCAACCTTTTCCTAAGGCCTCGGTACTCCGCGGCTGCGCTTGCCCCCTTTGCACCAAAGAGGAAACAAGGACGATGCATGCGCTGGCACCCGCGTGGCGCCCTCCTGGTGTCGATCGTCGTGGCTCACATCACGAGAACCTCGTGAGGTTCGCCTCGCCTTGATATCTCTGCTCCTCGTGAGCCTGCCTAGCTAGGCAACTCCAGAGGAGGTCTTGCGTCGTCCGCCTCGCGAGGCTTGGCCCCTCTCGAGGGTCTTGGGTGCCTTGTTGGTGAAGATGGGTCGTACGGCCTGCTGCTTGACCACGCCGCGGGCCACAGGTAGGCAAGTCTGGGGACCCCCATTCCCAGAACGCCGACAGTAGCCCCCTGGCCCAAGGTGCGCGTGGTCTTGTCTTCACGGCGAAGCCAAGGGTCAAGTTAGGAGCATCGCGGGCCCCCAAAAGCCTGCATCCTCGGTTGACACGTGGCGGTTGATTGGACATGGGTGTCTTCGCTTCCCCATGGTGCCTTGGCAACTGCTTGAATTGACAAAAGGCTGGCGCGGGCGGCACTTGCCTTAATTGCTTCTTCCTTGCCTTGCTCCAGATCCCCTTTTATGCTCTTCGCCGCCGCTACCTACAGATCTGCTCCAGCCTTGCTCTGCATCTGCCGCCCATGGTGCCGTGCAAGGTCAAGGCTTCCTTGGCTCTGGCTTTGTACAAGCCCACTCTTGAGGCGCCCACCATCCCAGAGAAGAGCCTTGCCTCCAATGCCTGCTGACGATGGGAGAGAGCAACGAGTGGGGCACGACGGAGCTCCAGCTTGCCTCCGACGAGCCGGAGCTTGAGGGGAGCACCTTCTTCCCCTTCTTTTCAAGCAGCGTTGCCGTCGGGTTGGTCCCTCCCTTCTTTGACTTCTTTTATGAAGTCCTCGACCACTATGGGCTGGAAGCATTGCATCTCCATCCCAGCTCTGTCCTCCTCCTGTCCATCTTTGCCTACTACTTGAGGCCTACCTGGGCGTGATGCCGTTTGTGGCGCTCCTGCGCCATTTCTTATTCCTCTGCGTCAGCGAGGGTCACATCTCTGGATGCACCAACTTCGTTGCGTTCTGCAAGGCCAACTCGATCTCGAGCACCGGGAAGAGGGCCGACAACATTCGATCCAAATGGGTCATGGTGGATGCCAAGCTCGCCCATCTGCGCCTGGTGCTGCCGACGAAGGTGCCTCGGCAAGGCAAGGAGTAGCCCAGGGTGGAGCTTGCCGACGAGCGGGCATCGTCAGTGTTGGGGCAGATGATGACAGACCTAAAGCCGAGCAATGCGAGGGCGGCCAAAATAACAGGAGCGATGCTCCTGAGGGAGTTCTTGACGCTGTGGGTTGCCTGCTCCAGGCGCGCGCGCGCCTTTTCTGCGAGCTTGAAGGAGGGGAAAACAAGGCCCACCTGAGGCCCGGGGACCTGCATGACGACGAACTGGACGTCGTCCTACGCCTCAAAGTCGGAGACAACCAGGAGTACCCGCCTAGCGCCTTCATTCCCCTGTTCCAACGCAGGGACCGAGAGGAGTTCATCGCCTCCAGGCCAACTTTTGATGCGCGCGGGCTAGTGCCGCCGGTGTTTTAGGGAGATCCTACGGTGCCGAAACCGGTGGAGGTGTCTTCTGTGAGTCACGCGGAGAGGAGGAAGAGGAGATGGACTCGGAGGAAACTCAGGAAGAGGTGGGGGAGACCTCCCCTCCGAGCAAGGCCGAGATTCTCCGCGCCCTTCCTGATGATGTCGAGGCCGAGGCCTACCAAGGAGGGAAGCAGCAACCCCTCGTCCCGACGAAGGGTAGGTCGTCGCTGGTGGACCGTGCTACCGCGTCCACTCCAACACCTCCTGGGGCTGGATCCGGTTCTGCCTCCGCACCGCACGGCACCATCGGAGCCCGAACGCCTGCTCCTCAGCTCCCAATGCTGTCAGGCCTCAAGCTTCACAAGCGGAGGGTGGAGTACCTCGCAGTGGACCGGTAGGTGTCTCGAGCTTCGCTTTATCCCTGCTGGTACTTGTTATTTCCTGACGCTCGATTTTGGTTGATCAGGCCGACATCTTCGGCGAAGAGGAGGAAGGAGGGTACAGCGGTTGTGCCTCCCTCCGCAGAGCAAGGAGGCAACATCGCCCGTGTCTCCCCAGCCAGGTCATCCTTGCGGGGCCAAGAGGAGCATCGCCGTGCGGAGTCAGCCCCCATGGCCCCGCTGGCGCCGGAGGTGTCCGTACTTGGCGCGGCTGATGGGGTCCCAGCTGCTCCGGAACCCGCGGTCTCCCAAGCCCTGGTGATGACGTCGCTTCCTCCTACTGCCGCATCTCCACTTCCTGGTCCTTCTGCTCCTACTGCCGTCTTGGAGCGTGCCATTTCAGAGATGACCCAACTGCAGGCGGATCTCCTGAGCGCTGACCCGTGCCTGGTGGCCGGGCGTCTAGAGTTGGCCTCCGGCTGGGTTCATTCTGACCTGGCAGTATGCTCGGCGCTGGGCCAGGCTGTTGTGGCTTCCGAGAGGGAGAAGCAAGGGTCCGTCGATGCTGCAGCCGATTGTGAGGCGGCGCTGAAAGACGCCAAGGCCGCCTGTGACTGCTGCCAAGTGCTGGAGGGCGAGTTGCAGAGCCTGCGCGACAAGCATGCCGAAGAGGTACGCCGCCGCCAAGCAGAGGAGAAGGAGATGAAGGCCCGGGAGGAAGCCGTCAAGAACCGTGATGCTGAGCTGGCGGAGCTGGCGAAGAAGCAGGCTGCCGAGCGCACCCGGTTGGAAGAGTTGGAGCAGAAGATGGGGCGAAGCAGGACGATCTTGCCGCCAAGGCGCGAGTCCTGGGCGAAGACCGTGTGGCCTTCGCCGATCTCGAGAAGAGATCTCGCAAGGCGCTGAGGACGCTCTAGGAGCATGGCCTGGAGAGGCCGCTGGACACTAACGAGGACGGCCCCGCCCAGCTGCTTCCTCTCGTGGTGAAGGCACTTGAGGAGGTCGTTGAGGGCCTTTGACCCATGGCAGAGGTAGAAGCTCACGTTCTGTCTTCAGCCACACTGACTCGCGTCCTCAGCCATCTGCACCTTCACGATCCCAACGCCCGCCTTGACGAGCTGCTGGAGCCTATAGCTGAAGACCTCTGCGAAGCCGCCACCATAGCTGTTCAAGGTCAAGTGGAGGCTTTGCTGGGGAAGTTCCGCGGCTTTGTCTCTGATTCTCTGTCTGGTGATGTCGTAGATCCTGCGGCTGGTGGTGAAGGTGAGAGCATCTTCTCCCACGAGGGAGCACCTTCCGCAGGCGATGGCGACATCCAGGGGTAACCTATTCTTCCCGTTTCATTCCTGCGACATACATCAGGCCTCATGGAGGCGTTCAGACTTTTCATTTGGTATTGTGAGAAAAATATGCTTGTAATATTTGCTTCAAGATTTCACGTTTTCCTTCCTATTTGCTTTGTTCTGCGTTGGCAGAGCCCGGCTCCGTGCATACCTCAACCGCCATTGGGCCGACCAGAGACCAGGACGGTCCAAGGAGTGAGGGGCTACGTGACCAGTTATGCTCCTAAGTCGCGATGCTCAGGAGTCCCCCTTGACGTGCGAACAACATATAGGGAGAGTTCGTGAGGATAGATTAATGTTCTACGTCGACAGGGCCTGGCCCCCATGCATACCTCAACCGCCATTGGGCCAACCGGAGACCAGGACGAACCAAGGAGTGAGGGGCTACGTGACCAGTTAGGCTCCTGAGTCACGCTGCTCAGGAGTCCCCCTTGACATTCAAACAATTTCCATACCTGCCATTGTCGAGGCCTCGGGAGGGGCGCACGACGCCTAGGTCCGGGGGACCTGGTTGGGTGGCGTGCGCTTGGGCGTGACCCGAGCGGAGCCCCTGTGCCCAGCCCCCTCGCGACTCTCCTAAGGGGAGGCGTCATGGTGAGGCTAGGCGCTGAGCTCTGGGCTCCCTGAGGTTGGCACGACTGTGGGGTCGCCCTCAGTTGTTTATTAGCAGCGCAGAGCATAGTGCTTCTGCTTGTGCATGGGCATAGCCGCCCCTCAGTAGTGTCGACAGCCAGCGCAGAGCATGGAACTTCCACTTGGGCATGGGATGCCCCCCCCCTCCGGGAGGAGCCCTCGGGGCGTGTACAGTCCCGCCCTGACACGTGGCTTGCACAACTGGGTTGCGAGGTGTATCTGGGCACTCGTGAGCCAGCGCGGGACTCACGAGGCCCTACCTCAAGGCGGGTTTACGCCAGGTCTTGAGTCTTGGTGACTGTATGTCCCTGCAAGGCGGTTAGTTGCAAGCACTCTACGTCCTCAGGTCTCGGCCCTCGAGCGAGCTCAGCCGCCGCTGGTATGCCAGGTCGCGATGCCGTGGTCAAGGCCAGGGGTGAGGGCTGGAGAGCCAGTAAGAGCTCCTGAGTCGTGATTCTCGGAGCCCCCCTTTTAACGTGCAAGCGGGTTGCATGGGATAAACAGACCCGCTGCGGGCGGCAACCAAGCAGGTGATAGCAGTTGGCAGGTTAAGCATGAAGACCCGATCGACTCGGATAAATGCAGGAAGATACATGTCACTGGGTCTGGCCCGAGCGGCTTAGGGATGATGCAGCCCGAGGGGCTCCCCCAGCAAGGTAAGCTAAAGACTTAAGCAAAAGGGATACGTGCCATAGGGGCGGACCCGTGTGGCGTGGGAATAATGCAGCCCGATGGGCGCTCCCAGCTTAAATGAACTTGGAAGACGTCACCTAGTTCTGTAGATGAAGTAGAATTGGTCCAGCCGAAGCCCCGCGTTGAAGGAATGGCTCCTCATGAACCACCGGGGCCCTGAGCCTCGGGAGGCTCTGGGGGCTCAGGAGGTTTCCTGAAGACCATCCCCATCTCCTCCTGAACGGCGTGGAACCCGACTTCCTGAGCCGCCAGGACTTGCCGGATGTTGCACTGATAGGCCGATGCCAGGCTTGGCAAGCCGAAGGGCATGTAAACATAGATGTGTGGTGGACCCTCATAGCGGCTTGCACGTGATGGCCAGAAGGATTCCTGAGATGCGGCCCTGTTGAGCCTTGGGATGTCGATGCAGACGCGCAGCTCAGCACCCTCGCCTGAATGGTGAGCCGTACTCGGTGAGCGGCTGTCGCCGTGCATGGCTCTCACGTCTTGTAGCTCTTGGGTGGTCTTGGTGATGAACTCCTGGGTGGTGGGCACTACTCGCCCTGTGCTCTCCTGAGGAAAGTGTGCCGTGAACCACGCTTCTAAGTGGTGCCCAAGCGCCCCCCCTCATGAGGTTGGCAAGGTCTGAGGCTCTCCAGAAGAGAGCCCCCGAGCCTTGCCCGAGGAGGGCGCCGGGCGCGCTTTCCTATGCGGTAGAGGGAGGCACCCCTAGAGCAGGCGCTGATCCTGACGAGGCTCCTGACGCGACGCCAACTTCTTAGGGTCCTGCACGGCGCGACTGCTTCTTCTTGGGGGTGGTCTCCGGAGGGCCTTCAATTCTGCTGTCAGGGTTGTCGATTGCTGTGGCTTGGAACGCTCGCTCAAGGGAGCACACCGCATCACTTTCTTCACATGGGACCATGATGATTCCCCCGCTTCCTGGCATCTTGAGGGCATTGTAGCCATGGTGAGTGACCACCATGAACTTGGCCAGGGCTGGATACCCGAGGATGGCATTGTACGGCATTGCGCGACGTCGAAGTCGAGGAGCTCGGTGCGGTAGTTCTTGCGCTCCCCGAAGGTGACAGGCAGGCGGACTTGCCCTATCGGTGTGGTGGAACCGTCAGTCACTCCTGATAAAGGCTAGGTTGGCTGGAGCTGCTCATTGGGCACTTGGAGGTTGTCGAACGTGTCGACGGACAAGACGTTGAGCCCTGCGCCGCCGTCAATGAGAGTCTTGGTGACTTGCACATTGCTGATGCCTGGGGAGCATAGCATAGGGAGTGTGCCAGCGGTGGCTGCGCACTTGAGCTGGTCTGCCGAGCTGAAGGTGATGGAGCATTGGGACCACCTGAGCGGGCGCGTGGCCTCATGTTTGGGGAGTTCCGTGTTCACCTCGTGAGCGAACTGTTTGAAGATGCGCTGAGAGGCTGGGGCCTGAGCACCGCCCAAGATGCAAGCGATCGCACGCGACTCCTGGAAGCCCCCAGCCCGCTCGTCCTGATGGTGGTCGTCTTTCCTTCTTGGTGGCGGCAACTGGGAAAGACCAGCGTTGCCCTAGGGGCGATCCTCACGAGGCGGGTACCTCCAGGCGCCCTCGCGAGGTTGGTCCTGCTAGCGGTCCTCACGAGGCCGGTCGCGCCTGTCGGTGTTCTGGGAACGGGTGTCCCTAGACTTGCCTGCCTGCGGCCCGCGGCGTGGCTAAGCCAGCAGGCCGTACGGCCCATCCTCACAAACAAAGCACCCAAGACCCTCGCGAGGGGCCAAGCCTCGCGAGGCGGACGATGCAAGACCTCCTCTGGAGTGGCCTAGCTATGCAAGCTCACGAGGAGCGGAGATATCAAGGCGAGGCGAACCTCACGAGGTTCTCGTGACATGAGCCATGACGATCGACACCAGGCGGGCACCAGCGTGCACAACGTCCTTGTTTCCTCTTTGGTGCAAAGGGGGCAAGCACAGCCGCGGAGTACCGAGGCCTCATGCAAAGGTTGCCATTTTGGTGCAACAAGACCAAGACCATGGACTGCAAGACAGAGGTCACCATGGAGCCTAGAACAGCGTCACCACCAGAACTTTGTGCAGGCGAAGACTAGTTTTGTCAGGATAGCTTGTACTAGTTGTCCCCCTTCAAATTAGCTCGGCATTGTTGGCTCCCATCCCGCTCGTTATTTGGGAAGAGGACCATGGCCTCTATAAATAGGACTAGCCACCACAGTGGAGAGGAGGATCGGATGGGAGCTTGAGAGAGACCACCCCCCACACACAGGCTCGCCGAGCACAAGAATGCCTCAACCTCGGGAGGCCGTTCTTCCTTTGTTTTGTTCATCATCAGCCCAAGAGGCAATCCACCACCACCACACTGGAGTATGGTATTACACCACAACGGTGGCCCGAACCAATATAAACCCCGTGTCCTTCTGTGTTGTGAGTTCGTCAGGTTCGTCCACAAGATCCTAACGAGCTAGGGCGTAGATTGGTTGGAGGGACAGACTTCGCGCGCACCCTAGTGTTTGAACCTTAAGGGTTTGCCGGAACCCCATACCCCGACATTTGGCGCGCCAGGTTTGAGAGCTAGCCTAGGGAGGCTGCCCCTGAGGAAGTCTTGGCAGCGTCACCCTCGCGAGGGTCTTGAATGGTTGCTAATGAAGATAGGCCGTACCCTCGGCCCGCAGGCCGGCAAGTCCCAGGATGCTGAAAGTAGCCCCCGGGCCCAAGGCACGCTCGTACTTGGCTTCGCGGTTAAGCCAAGGGTCAAGTGGCAATTTATGGGTCGTGGGCGTCTCCGCTTCCCCACGCTGCCCCGACAACTGCACGACTACCGAAAAGGCTGGCGCGCCCCGCGGTGTCGTCATTGCTTTCCTTTCGTCTTGCTGTAGATCCCCTTTCTTGCTCCTCTCTCCCAAAGACTCCAGATCCACGCTAGCTCCCCTTCGAGCTAGTAATCGTTGGCGTTTGGCAAGTCAAAGGCCGCCTCTCATCTCGCCTGGTACGAGCAGGCCCTGAGCGCGACCAGCGTCTCGGAGAAGAACCTCGCCGCCGCGCTCCTGATGACGACGGGGGGTAGCAACGAGAAGGGAAGGACCGTGCTCCGGGCCGCCTCCGATGGGCCGGAGGATCAAGGGAGCACCTTCTATCCCTTCTTCATGAGTAGTGTCGTCGCGGGGCTAGTTCCCCCTTTATCTGATTTCTTCTTCGCCGTCGTCAGCCACTATAAGCTGCATGCCCTTCTTCTTCATCTGAACTCTGCCCTCCTCTTGTCCATCTTTGCCTTCCATTGAGAGGGGTTCGTGGGGTTGATGCCGTCTGTGGCGCTGCTTCGCCACTTCTTCTACCTCTGAAACAAGGATGACCACTGCTCGGGGTGTGCCAACTTTGTCACGGCCAACGGCTCCAACGCGCTCTCGAAGACTGGGAAGAAGGCCGAGAACTTCAGGAGCAAGTGGGTCCTTGTGGACGCCAAATGCGCCCCCGTCGGCCGTTGCTGCCGACGAAGAGGCCCTCGCCCCACGACGCGTGGCTCAGTGTGAAGGTCACCGATCTCCGGGCGCAGCAGGGGTTGGAGAAGATGGCCGCCGACCTGAAGCCTGACGACCCGAAGGCGGCGAAGTTGACGGGGGCCATGACCCTGCTCCAGACACGCTCGCGCCCCTTGTCGAAGCTCAGCACGTGACCCTGCTCCAGACACGCTCACACCCCTTGTGGAAGCTCAGCACGTGACCCTGCTCCAGACACGCTCGCGCCCCTTGTGGAAGCTCAGGGATGAGGAGGACGACCTCCGCCTGAGCCCAAGTGCCCGGATGGACGAGGAGCTGGGTGCGACTCTCCATCAATTGGTTGGGGACAACCAGGGGTATCCGCCGGATACTCCTGTTCCCTTGTACCGCCGCCTAGGCGGGGCGAAAATTGTCGCCGCCATGCCCACCTTCGACGGGCATGGTCTTGTGCCTCCGACGCCCTCCTAAGTCTTGGTGGCGACGACTCCGGTGGTGACGTCTTTCGGTGACTCTGATGAGGAGGAGGAGCGGGACTCGGAGGCGACCCGGGAGGGGGCAGGGGAGACTTCCCCTCCGCGCAAGGCCGACCTCCTTCACGCCTTGCCTGACGACGAAGACGCTGACGACCATTCAGTGAGTGAGGTCCCGCCCTCTGCTGGGGTCACCACGAGGTCTCTGGTTACCCGCTCGAAGAAGCCACCGGCTGGGGTCCTGACGAAGAGCCAGTCGGTGCTTAACTCCCGAGGCGACGCTCCTGAGATCCGCGTTTCGGCGCCCCAGGCTGTGAAGCCTATGGGCTTCACGGTCCTAAAGACGCCGAGGGACTACACCACCTTGGATCAGTAAGTGCCTCGTCCTGATTTCGTTCTTGCTCTTGCTGCTGCTTCTGACGCCCTTCCTTGCTCCACCAGGCCAACGTCGGCGGCGAAGAAGAAGAAGGAAGGGGCATCCATGCTTTCTATGACCCAGCAGCCTGCCGTGGCCATGCCTCCTCCTGCACGGAAGGATGGCGACGACGCCCATGCCTCTCCAGCTCAGTCCTCCTCGGGAGGCCTGGTGGACCGGCCTCAGGAGAAGGAGATCTCCACCGCCAAGCCGGCTCCAGAGGTACCTACCCCCAGCTCGCCCTCCGATGTTTCAATGGCTCATGAGCCCCTGGTTCCTTCTTCCGCTATTGCCAGCATGCATGTCACGGCAGTAACGCTGCCTTCTCCTCCTCCCATTATGCCGATGGCCCATGATCCCTCCAACGCACCTGATGTTTTGGGGGAGGCTCTTTCCACGCTGACCTGTCGGCGGGATGATCTTCAATGTGCGAACTGTCGCTTGGTGGCGGGGCGCCTGGAGCTGATCTCGGGTTGGTTGCACTCCGACGAGTCTGTCAGGGCGGCGTTGGGCCAGGCCATGGCAGCTTCCGAGCAAGACAAGCGAGCCGCTGACCAAGCTGCGGCCGCCCATGTGGTGGCGTTGAGGCTGCCAAGGAGCGTTGCTGGTCGATGGAAGCCGAGCTGGAGACCATGCGCCATGAGTGCGCGGCCAAGGCCCGTGGTCGCAGGGTGGAGGAGGAGAAGATGAAAGCCTGAGACGACACTGTCACCCATTGTGGTGCCAAGCTGGAGCAGTCGGTGAGGGCGGAGGCCGCAGAACGCAACTGCCTAGAGGAGCTGGAGAAGAAAGTGGCATCGGAGAAGGCCCAGCTAGAGACCAAGGTGACGGTTCTTGCAGAGGACCACGCGGCCCTCATATCTCTTGAGGAGAGGTCTCGTACGGTGCTGTAGGGTATCTACGAAAATGGCTTGGAGAAGCCGTTGGTGACCGATCACGATGGCCCTGCCCAGTTGCTCCCTCATCTTGTCGTGGTGCTCGAGGGTGTCGCCGACGGAATCGGTCCCCTAGTGGAGGGGGAAGCCCGCGCGCTCTCCTCGTCCACCCTGATGCGCATCTTCAGCCATCTCTATCTTCGTGACCCCGACGCCGACCTCGACAAGCTGCTTGAGCCCGTAGAGGAAGGGCATTGCGCAGCCGCTGCCGAAGCCGTGAAGGATCAGGTGGAGGCCCTATTGATGAAGATCCTTGCCATCGACCTCGCAGCTCCAGCTAATGGCGCCTCCGATCCTGCGACCAAGGCCAACGACACGGGTGATGGCAGCGCTGCCGACGAGCGGACACTACCTGGTGATGGCGCCCGAGACTCAAGAGGAGGCCAACTGGCGGGCGATAGTTGTCCTTCCTGCTTTTACTTTCCTGCGAGCTTCCCAACAACACGAGACTACCTCGTGGAGTTAGTAAAACTTTCGTTTGGTGTTAAGGAACATTATGTTGTGTAATGATTTGTTTAGGTTCCGCGATTTCCTTCCCATTTGCTTGATGTTCTACGTCGGCAAGTCCCAACACCACGCATACCTCAGCCGCCGTTGGGCCGTCCGGATCACCAGGACAGAACCAAGGGGTGAGGGGCTACGTGGCCAGTTAGGCTCCTGAGTCACGATTCTCAGGAGTCCCCTTTGACGCGCATATCACTTGCGGGTAGGAGATGCAGAAATAGGCCTTAGGGTTTTATGTCGGCAGGGCCCGACCCCGCGCATACCTCAGCCGCCGTTTGGCCATCCGGATCACCAAGACAGTACCAAAGGGGTGAGGGGCTAAGTGGCCAGTTAGGCTCCTCAATCACGATGCTCAAGAGTCCCCCTTGACGCGCAGACAGACCTTCATACCTGTCCTTGCCGAGGTCCCACTCGGGAGTGGTGCACGACGACTAGGTCCAAGGGACCTGGCAGGGCGGCGTACACTAGGCGAGGCCTGAGCGTAGCCCCCATACCCACTCCCCTCGCGCAACGCTCCCGAGGGGGAAGCGTTACGGTGAGGCTGGACACCGAGCCGGGTGCCTCCCTATCGTTGGTACGGCCATGGTGCCGCCCTCAGTTGTTTATCACCAGCGCGGAGCATAGCGCTTCCGCTCTTGCACGGGCATAGCCACTCCTCGACCGTGTCGACTGCCAGCGCGGAGCATGGTGCTTCCACTACTGCGTGGGTGAGGGCTCCCTCTGAGTGGAGCCCCCCGGGCATGTACAGCCCCGCCCTGACACGTGGCTTGCACGGCAGGGCTAGACGAGGTGTGTCTAGGCACCTGTGAGCCAGCGCGGGACTCACGAGGCCCTACCTAAAGGCGGGTTGCGCCTGGTCTTGGTTCTTGGTAGCTTCAGCGGTCCTGCAAGATGGTTAGGCAACCTGCGTCGAACGAATTTCCTGAGGCGATCACATGAGAAGGCGATACACCAACGACCCCAGGAGGTGACATGAATGGGGCCGTCCCGCCAGACAGAGCTCAGTCATTGGGTTTATCGACGCTGTAGGGATGGACCCGAGCACAAACACCGTGCCTAGCCTACTCATGTGAGGAATCCTAAAGAAAGACAACCGGCGTGCGACTCCCATGGTAACGTGGGTGGTTGCGGGTGGGATATCGAAGTACCAAATAAGCTGGTGATAATCATAGAACAACTCAAGCAAAGAGGCATGTTAGCTTAGATTGATGCAAGAACGATACATGCCACAGGGACGAACCCATGCGGCCTCGGGATGATGCAGCCCAAGGGGCACCCCCATCAAAGTAAGCTAGAGATGCAAAAGGATACACGTCGCAGGGACAAGCCCGTGCAACTTGGGGACGATGCTGCCTGAGGGGCGCCCCCAACTGAATGAACTAGAAAGAGTCACCTGATACCGTAGCTAGAGCGGTGTTGGAGTAGCTGAAGATGCACGCCGAAGGGTTGTCCCTCATGAGCCGTCAGGGTCCTGAGACTCAGGAGGACCCGCCGGACGACGTGATGCCTGGCCTCCTGAGCCGCCAGGATGTTCCGCACGTGGCGCTAGAAGCTTACAGCCACGGTCGGCAAGCTGAATGGCATGCGAACGTAGGTACGAGACGGACCCTCGCACCGTCCAACGCGCGAAGGCCAAAAACGTCCCTGAGATGCGGCCCTGTTGAACCCTGGAATGTAAATGCAGACGCGCAGCCCGCCATCCTCGCCAGGATGGGGAGTTGCGTCGGGTGATGGGCGGCGGTCGCCGTGTATGGTCCTTGCCTCTTAAAGCTTCTGGAGTGCCTTGTTGATGAACTCCTGAGCTCAAGGAGCTCCGCGCCTTGTGCCATCTTGAGGGAAACATGCAGCAAAGCATGCCTCCATGTGGTTCCCGGGCGCCTCCCTCGTGACGTTTCCTAGATCCGAGGCCCTCCAGAAGAGAGCCCCCGAGCCCAAAAACTAAGGAGGGCACCGGGCACGCCTTCCTATGCGAGGGAGGGAGGCACCCCATCTGCGGGTGCAGGTCCTGAGGTGGTACCACTGGAAACACCGCTCTCCTCAGTCCTTGGGTCGAGTAGTTGCTTCTTATTCTTGGGGATGGCCTCAGAAGGGTGCAGGGTGCCTTCGTTGTCGGGGTTTTCGACTGCGGTATCCTGGTAGGCTCGCTCGAGGGAGCACACTGCATCTCTTTCTTCACACGGAACCGTGATGACGCCGCCGCTCCCTGGCATCTTGAGGACATTGTAGCCATGGTGGGTCACTGCCATAAACTTGGCCAAGGCTGGATATCCAAGGATGGCATTGTACGGCGGGCGTATGTGGGCGACATCGAAGTTGATGAGCTCGGTGTGGTAGTGGTCACGCTGGCCGAAGGTGACAGGGAGGCAAACCTTCCCTATCGCGATGGTGGAGCCGTCCGTCACTCGTGAGAATGGCTTGGTAGGCTGCAACTGGTCGTACGGCACTTGAAGCCTGTCGAATGTCTCGATGGACAGAACATTGAGCCCTGCGCCGCCGTCGATGAGGGTCTTGGTGACTTGGACGTTGCTAATGACGGGTAAGCAGAGCATCTGGAGGGCGCCGGCTCACTACAAAAAAATACACTTCCGTGATGATATGTGTTTGTCACAGTAGGTCACGTTTTCTGTCATGCATGTACATCCATGACAAATTTATGAAAGAATCAAGATAGTCATACATTTGCTGTCGTAGAAGTGTTCCATGACATTACCAAAATTATCATCACGAAAGTGTCCACTTCCATGACGATAAATCACGCGTCACACAAGTGCTTTCGTCAAGGGTGACGGACATGTGGCATCCACCGTAACAGAACTTCGTTAAGCTATCGGGTCCGGTTTTGGATCCGATAACCCATTGACAGCCCCGACCAATGGGGATTTTCCACGTGTAAAATCATCATTGGCTGGAGGGAACACGTGTCGGCTCACCGTTGGGACAGATGTCATCCACTCATTGGACCCAAAGGGCCTATGATACGTCGACATGTGGCATGGCCCAACAAAGGCCCATTCCTGTGAAAACGCCGGCCCGTTTTACATGGTAGAAAGGTGGCGGGCCGGCCCACGGCAAGCCTGTTAACGGCCTATTTGCGTATAGCCCATTTACAGCCCGCTAACCCAGGGCCTGTTTACGGCCTATCCGAATTAGGCCCAGTAGCGTCATCTAGACCGTCCAATATAATTCCAAATCATTTTAACTTCCGGCCCATTTATGGCCCATGATGTCTTTCGGCCCATATGAGGCCCTTAGTAACCCTGGGCCCATTAAAGGCCCGTGGTAAAACTGGCCTGTAATGAACAGTGTATCACTTTATACCCATTAACGGCACATTATACCGTTGGACCGTTTCTAGCCCATGTTATCTTTCGGCCTTCTCAGGGCCCATTTATTCTTAGGCTCATTTCCAGCATTCGTTTACATACGACCCGTTACAGGCCTTTTCTGCTTGTGGGACAAATTTACCCCGTGGATACAGTTGGCCCGTTTGTGGCCCGTTAATCTATTGGGCCATTTTCATAGCATCATCACATACGGCCGATTACCGGCCCATTATGGTGAGCCCATAAAACGTATGATTTCCACTCTAGCCCGTTTACAGCCCCTTATACGGCCCGTACAAGGCCCATAGATGAGACGGCCCATAGAAGGCCCATTGACCCGACGGCCCACAAAGGGCCCATTGATCTGACGGCCCATAGAAGGCCCATGGAAGGCCCATGGATCCGACAGCCGATAGGAGGCCCACGGATTCGACAGCCCATAGAAGGCCCACGAATCCGACGGCCACAGAAGGCCAGGGATCGTCCGTCCCGTAGATGGCCCATGGAATGTACAACCTATGGAGGGCCATGGTCACTACAACGTTTGGACGAGTTGGCCCCCGTTTGAATGATATAGCATATTCAAAGAATTATCCTACTCTATACTATCACCTCTAAAAACACACACTATACAATAAAGATACTAAGGCATAGAAACGTAGAATAATCCTACACTATACAATAAAGAAATTACAGCCGATTATACCCACTTGGCATTATGGTTCGGCACTAGTGATAATAAATCATACACAAACAGCAAATTGCATACACTAGGTAAATACAGCTCATACATCATGGACAAGCATCAACATAACTTACCATTTCAACTATAATCTGTTCAGGGAATAGGATTGGCCGGATTTAAATAGCACAAATTTCAGTCTGCAAAATCTGCAATTCCTTCGTTGTTACCTTAGTGTATTGTTTCATTTTTTTGACTCCTGCATCTAATACCTGCATGTCCAGTCTCAACTTGTTGATTGTACATTCAAAATCATGGACACGTTGTCTTGCCACCTCTAGTTGATGCTCGAGAACATCAGCGCATTCCAATTCCAATCCATAATCATTCGATAACGGCCATGCCGCACTGCTCGCAGATCTTTGTGTTGATGTCACTTCATCCTGAAATGTTTCTGTAAGTACCCATGACTAGGGAAAAATATAGTTACAACAGTGAAGCGAGCAAGATAGAATATTTTCTACATGGCAAAACAGGACTAACAATAATTTTACACGTCATGAAGCATAAGCAGGTGATATTTAAAAAATTATAAAAAAGGTAGTCTGTGTAGCCTGCATACAAAAATCTCTCTTAGCCCACCAGAGGAGCATGATGTTGGGGCCCAATCCAAAACATAGACAAGTTACAAATTTAGACATCATGTTGCGTAGAAGTAAGCAAGCAGTTGGCCATTCTGTAGCTCAATTAAAGTCTTAGGGAGCATAATGAACAGCACATGATTTCATACAAACATACTACAGCAAGCAAAACTATGCAATCATTAGCCTAGTATAAACTACATTGTGAGCCTCATTCAATAATAGTTGGTTAATAGACTTCAAAGCTTCAGGCACACTTCGGTAGAGTAATTAAATCGTAAGGCCCTTAATTATGTCAACTAATAGTTATACAAGTACCCAACATCAGGCATCATTCTTTGGGCATCTCATTAACTGAGGACAAATAAAGCAATTGAAAAGAGCAAATTAACTATGCCTGAAACCAACAAGGAATTGAACAGTTGAGTTGGATATAGTGACTTACCTTAATAGGTTGAAGAGGCTCAGCGCAGCTCCTACTTCTTTTGCAAGGCTCCTTCCTAACATCTCGTACTTGGAAATCCTCAATCCTATCTTCATTGCACCCCCTTTGCAAGGTGACACAAACTAGTTACTCGTCTCCTTGGAAGATAAATATGCATACTTTCCAGTCTGTGAACACAAAAGGATGAGATTATAACAAAACAACACCACATAATGAAACATGTCGCATCTCTTGCACTTGCACACAATGAAATGAGCATTTACTATGTCAGCACTATGTAAAAACTAGGCATACCATCGAACTGGATCTCCAGGTACTCTTGTTGAGCCTACTTTAGTGTACATCCAAACCTTTATGTCACATATGAGTTAGAAAATGACCCACTACAGCAACCCTTAGTGTTTAAATCGTTGACAAGCTATGTTAGAGTGTTAGGTCAAGAACAACAAGTAATCAAAGAAAACAGTCCTAGTGTAGCTGGCTGATGCAAACAAGCAATTGAACAGATGTGTGAGCAAATCTTACATATCAAGAAAAGAAGCAAAGAAGGATGCTTAAAGACCATCACTTGACAGACCAGATTTAAGGGGCATTTAAACATCATGTGCAACGTATGAACTAACATAAACATTGCATATTCTAGATTCTACAATGGAATGCACATGTATTAGGTTATGCCACGTATGATGATGCCTAAATGTAGACTATAGCCGGCAGGAGTGATTCATCATTGCACGCACAATTGAATTGCAGGTTAAGGGCCAGTTCTATTCTGCCTTTTCAGTGCTTATTGTCAAAAAAGCCATAAAAGATGTAAAGAAGTCATTTGTGAGTTATGGGCTTGGGCTTAACTAATTTCACTTTGGAGGGGGTGTTTCGGGTAGAACCTCACTAAAAATTGAAGGGAAGGGGAATAGTGAAATGACACTGTTGTCTGCCTATATTACACTCAAAATGCAACTGGTGATGCTCGCATCACACCTCAACCTCAAGTAAAAACAACCATGCAAGCATTCATTGCCTTGCCCGCTTGCATCTCCTCTCCCCTTTCCCTCTACCTCGATCCCCTTCCTGCAGCACTAGGATTCCTCCAGCAAGCCGTCCCCACCGGTCCCATCTGGCCTGATCCTTGATGATACTCTGTCCAGCTAGGCTACATGGCCGGCGGGTAGGGGCAAATCTCCCTGGCTACTCCTCCCTCTGGTGCCACCCCTCATTCTCATGGTCTCCAGCAGCTGCTCCACTGTGGTTCGTCCAACGCACTACTCCGGCAGGCGCTGCACAACTACGGCTGATGCCACACTGCAGTAGAAGGCACCTTATTCCCCCTCCCCACCTCCCAGGCCGTGGCCTTGAGGTGTTGTTGAAGGATGAGCTCATCCAACAAGGTGAGGATCTCCTCTAATTTTTTGCCAAATTTTCATTCCGATCCACTATACGATGAATTGCTATGAGTTGCTTCTGCTGTTGCAATATGATGCATTGCTATGAGCTGCTCCTGCTGCTACTATATGATGAATTGCTATGATCTGCTGCTATTATATGATGAGTTGCTATGAGCCGCCGCTGCTGCTACTATATGATGAATTGCTATGAGTTGCTGCTGCTGCTGCTATATGAAGAGTTGCTATAAGCTGCTCCTGCTGCTAATGTATGATGAATTGCTATGAGTTGCTCCTGCTGCTGCTGTATGATGAACTAGCGGGGTGACCTGTGCATTTGCGCGGCTAGATTTTTATGTGTTGTTGTATTTAAATGAGTGTCTATTCTGTAGTTTATATTTGAGATTTTATTAGGATTTTTGGATATATGTGGTACATCCGTATTTTTGAGATATAAACATTGTGAGATATTATTTTGCACGGCTCAATATGCTCATTTGTTTGTCACGTAGAACATAGATTTCATAATAATATTTTGTATTTTTCACTTGGTTTCTTATCCAATGTTCTATTAGCATCAATAATTTTTGTCCGAATTTTAGACTACAATGTAAGCATTTTAAGCATTTACCATGTGAATAGTATTCCGGTGTAAGCATCGATTTGTGTATCTAAAAGTAGTTTTTCTTATTGGTCGTATAGAAGTGTTCTTATTTTAGTGGTGCAAAATGTCATGTCTCTAGTTACTTTCTTGTATTTCACTTTTTCGCCTTACTCCAATTACCTCACTTATTATCCCCGCATGGCAACATAATCCATTGTTTATTCAACAGTCATTGCGGAACAGTCTCTTAGTCCTTATAATGAGTAGTGTATTCATCAACTCATGCTCTTGCACGGGCTAGCATTTCATGTCTCTAAGTTTCTTAACATGAATAGTTCTACTTTCATTGTCATTTTTAGCGTAAGTACCCCGGGTAGGTGACACCTTTAAACATGTTTAGGCTAGATTTTCCTGCCATTACTTGTCCACGGCCACAGATCAATCATCAAGTACAAAAATTGGTATGATCATATGTTGTACTTATGGCCTCAAATGATCACAAAATATGGAACATACATATCACCGGAATTGCAATTATATTATTTCCTAAGCTTATTATAACTTGCTGATATCTTGATATGGAAATGAATGAAAACTTTGGATCTTACAATCCAATTAATACGAAAGGTGAAATATCATATTATCAATGTCTCTGGTTAAAACAAATTTCATAGAGATGTTCCGACTTTTTTTGAGAATATGCAACATGTTCTGACGTGGGTAAAATTGTTTTTTAGGGTTAGGGTAAAATTGTTAGAAGGCAGCTAGGTCCACCCTAGAATTTTGGACCAGTCTATCTGATTCGATAATCGATATGGGCCAGGAAAATAATATAAAATAAAATAGAAGGGAAATAGCTATTCCTGATCCTTTGTCCAGGCTGAGAAAAAAGTAACGCGGCCAGGATTGCCCCTAGCCGTCGAAACACATCCAGAATTCTAGACCCAGTCGTCGACACATCGAGCCAGCCGCTCGCTTCCTCGCGACCTCCCGATTTCGCCATCTCGCTCGCCGTCCCCGCCTCGGTAGCCGATCGTTGGGCGCCCAGGACCGCAGCCTGTCTGTCCCGTCCGCTCTGTGTTTGGGGCTCTGCGGCGGCTGCACCACCTAATCTGTGGAGTTGTGCCCCTGCAAGCCGACGCCACTGCCCAATCCGCACATCGGCGCTCGGCCAAGAGGCAGTTGCCAGCCAGCAAGCATCCGTGTTGATTTGAGGTACCAGCTCCGCTCGTCCACTACCCATTTGGTTTTGATTCTAGGGTTTGCTCTTCCCTGTACTACCCACCATTCAGTACATAATTTCCATTGAATTATGTTATTATGAATTTATAATTGATAGAGAGTAAATTAGTTAGAATGTCTCTGAGTCTTCTATGCAAAACTGAGACTTAATTGGCAATTTTAGTATGTAAGACCATATCAAACTATTTCTGTGGTATTGGTAGTTAGTTAGAACGTTCACTATGTCATATTTGTTGTCAATTTTTTTCAGGAGGACCACCCTGTTTTCAAATCCTAGATCCACCACTGATCATAAGCTAAACCTTTACATTCTGGAATTTGAAAGGCTGTTCTGCTTAAGATAGGTAAAGACATATGTCAGCCACATAACGACAAATGTGCTGAATTGAGAAACATTACTGTGAATAAAATTTGGAAGACCCGTGCAAAGATCAGCTGGCATGGAATTAAAAGAAAACAGAAGTAGTTGCACTCATGAATTAGTGATGCGGGACTGCATATCAGAACGGAAGTAACTGACAAAAATAATTTTCTCACCTTCTCAAAACATAGGTGAAGCTTGGGACTGCAATAGATAAAATTTTGTAGATTAATAAGTGAAACAAAATATTGCAAGAACGACTTCAGAAAAAAGCCATTATGTTCATAACATGTACGTAATGCGCGAATAATATGGCAGGCTACAAACCATCTGAAAAAACCCTATGCACCCTATATTTCTACCCTATCCACAAGACCAACTTATTTATGTTAGAACCCACATATATCGATACATTTCTCTATGCGGCTGGGAAATAGGAAATTGGTCGCACCTAGTATCCTAATTAATGATACAATGAATACAATGAAGTCAAAATAATATTCTACCTTGTCATAGTTAAAAATACAAAATACTAATTTACAAACACATAATTACCAGATAAGTCCTTAGAAGAAGTTGTAGAGAAAATTTCTTGAGATCCAATACACTACCTTGACTGGAAAATTAACCCAAATATAATTGTGTTTGATAAATGTAGGTTAAACATCCACTTCTAGCGGAGTTACAAATAAGTAGTTAAGACCCGAAAAAAGGCATCAATATCTCTGTTTGATACAACAATTTTGTGTAGTAGATTATACATCATCACTTAAGCCTCATATTTGTCAGTTCGATATGACAACTTCCCTCCAGTTTAAATTTCATATTTGTCATTTTCTACCTCATGTGCACATTTGATTGCATTTGAAGTTATATTCTTCACATATGCTCTTATTTGTAGAAAAATGTGGAATGATGATTTAGCAACCATAGAAAGAAACATATTGCTACATAGTATATCAAAAAGAGGGAAAGAACCACAATAGGATAAATGCCAGTGTAAGGCGAACATGCAACATGAACATGGTCACTTAGAACAACGTTGCAGTTTTTAAGCATACTGAACTAATAAAGGGGATGCGAGTCGAAGCTTCATCCATTTCTGTACATATCTTGAATCATTTTCAATGCTTCTAAATTTTTGGCTAACTTGAAAAGACGATGCATGCTATATTAAGCACCAACCACTGGCGAAACTAAAAATAAGAACCTAGAAATGCCTTATACAACAATATCATGTACTAGATTCTATATACCCGAGCCATTTTGGCTTAGCCAATGATCTATGGTACCTCATCACTTAAGCTCAGACTTATCAATACAGTACTACAACTTCGCTTCAATGTAAATGCTAGAGAATACACGTATGTCCTTCTACCTCGCATGCATCGCCCAGATGCAGAGGCCAGGGGTCATCCTCCTTTTCTAAAAAAACATGTATCCATTTCAAATTCTATTTTTCACAAGTGCTCTTGTTGGTAGGAAATAATATAATGATGATTTACCAACCATAGAAAATAAAACCATTGCTACACACGGCTCCATACCATAGAAGGTAATGAACCATGTAGGACAAAATGACAAAGCCAAGCTCACATGATATTTGAACATGGTCACACAAAACATTTGTAAGATACAACGAAAACATACTAAACCAGAAGAAAAGATGTCAGTCGGTGTTGCATAGATTTCCTTGCATACCTTGATGCAATTATTTCTAATTTGAGGCTACCATGTAAACATGATCCATGCTTCAATATTAAACATACATGTAAATATAAGAAATCTATGATATTCTTGCCGCACGATTTATTTTCTGCTATACTAAGACATTCATTCGAGCATCTGGGAATCTGGAAGGCAATTTAGAGATTGTAAAACCATGCACCTTAAACATATGTATTAAGTATAGAGTGAATATTTTTGGGAGGACCATGGATGTCTATAGGATAGGTCTAAAACATTATTCATTATGGTAGTATAAGAAAATTGTATTACAATAATCCAGTGTGCATTGACATCTTAAAACATTGATCAACTGCAAGATTACAGAACATACTGAAATCATTGACCATGTGTCTGTTGCCATTACCTATAGCTATTAAAACTCTTCACGATCCTACATTCTATATAATTGGCAAATCAAAAAGTTGTTGATTTAGAAACTTATACCATAGTTCTTTGAGTTACTCATGTACTTGTTACCATGCTCATCTACATATAGAAATTATTAGCTCAAATTAGCATCATTCTAATAGAAACAAAACGAATCTCAACATAATGTACAACTGTTCAAAAAAATTAAATGGAACGATTATTAGAAAAAGTGCATGTCATATAAGTTGGTCAATCAAAAAGTTGCTGAATCGGAAACTTACCACTGTTTTCTCATAATTTTTGAGTTCCTCCTTCCACTATTAAAAATATTGTCGAGTTCCTCATGTAAGTGGTACAATAGTCATGTATTATTAGCTCCAATCAACATCAACTTGTTTGAAGCAGAATGACACATTTTTGCTATGATGAATATGTAAATAAATTCTGTATAATGCCATAAATATATTTTCTTTCATACACAATGACACATTTTTGTTGTAAAGATCATGTAAATAATTTTTTATATCTTTGCAAATAAGATTAACCTTGATGTATAAATCCGATCAGAGTAGAGGTAGCTATGAAAGGTCATGCGTCACATCATTAGTCTAAGGCTCTAACCACTTCGATGGAGAATCTAACATCTAAACTACGCATATTTGTTTGTTCCAGAAGCCACGAAATTGAGGTACGCAGAAGATGAATAAACCTGAGAACTGATGATCCAAAGATGAGTCGGAGTTCAAGCATCACATAGCCGTCAGCTGTGGTTGCTTGTAGGCGGATGTGTCTCAGACCTAAGTTGTTGCAGCTGGACCGTGGTTACATGCATCCTCGCTTGGAGGCAGCGGTGCTGGGAGGTATCCATGTGCAAGGCGAAGAAGTGGACGAAGGACCGAAGAAGCAATCTGTGCCTCCCTGTCGCTGCGTCCTGCTCCTCAATATGTCACCTTATTTATGGCCGCCTTATCCCTCATGCTGCTGATTTAAACCTGCCCTACTCTTCTTCTCGTAGGATGATCAAGCGTTGCGCTTCAGCGACAGCCTCGCCAACAACGGGGAAGGAAGGATCAGAAGTGACGGCTATAGCGCTAGGAAATTGGAAACCCTAGCAATTGATCTTCTTTATAAAACGTGTTTGGCAAGGGACGTGGAACCTGCCTGAGGGAAGAAGGGATTGATCACGTGAGAGAAGAGACCAGCTTCCATCCTTTATCGGACAACCAATTGTTTTTTGTTTGCCAATTGCCTAGTCCATATTGTGCATGTGTTCGATGCCTGCAGACATGTGGCTCTTGGAGTTTGTAGGTAAACCTGCTATATTGCTCTCAGATACGTGTGAGAGCTTTATTATTTCCCCTTTTTTCTTTCCAATTCGGACATGCATCAGTTCTTGCGTGATTGTATTGGACTCAAACAAAACACTTCCATGAAGTCCTTCCCATGCGCGCAAGTGTTATGGTTCAATGCATCTAACGTGACAACATATAAGTTCAATACTGTTGGTACATATACTTCTACATGTTACGTGGAAACTTTAAATCTCAGCCATTGTTATTCTAATCAAACGGTGTAAAAAATATTAACATATAAACGTGACGGCTTGTTTTACTCTTGTTTAAATTATATAATAGATTGCTATGAGCTTCTCCTGCTGATGCTATATGATGAATTGCTATGAGCTGCTCCTGCTGCTGCTATATGATGAATTGCTATGAGCTGCTCCTGCTACTGCGATATGATGAATTGCTATGAGTTGCTGCTGGTATATGATGAATTGCACACTGCTACTGCTGCTATATGATGAGTTGCTATGAGCTGCTGCTGCTATATGATGCTTTCAGGTGGTGCTGCTATATGATAATAACCAGCCACTTGGACCATCAAATTTCAATAAATAATTGTTCTTAATTTAAATCTGGGTCATGCGTTTTCATTTAAATTAGGCAATGGGATCTCTATGGAAAACATTGAACAAGTAGATTGTGCCAAGTAGATGGTATCTTTGTATTTGCATTTTGAGCAAATAGTGATGGTTTGTTTTCCTATCATATTAATTATTGCACTGGAAAAGAACTGGTTGGCTTATTACATGGAGCTTATATTCACATGTGCTTATTTTCTTAGGATAACTCATAATAATTGTCCCTAAGAAACTTGGCCAATAGAACTGACATACAAATAACATGTCATGATGATTGCAATGGAGGAGTGACGTACCATAGCACATTGTATAGGATCACCACTGGCTCTCCTTTTTTGTGATGTTCCATGAAATTGCCACATACATCTTGCACTTTTTCATTGTGTAACCCAATCTGCAAGTTGGCACGGCTAATTTCAGACATCTCTACATCATAATACATTGCATATCCCTTGCGCATATTTAAACCACCAATTAATGATTGTGTCCGTAGCATAAACTAGCCATGACTCTGTGTGTTGGACTAGTAGGCACTCTAAGGGAACGTAATGTAGTGTACTGGAATTCCTACATTGCACCTATGATTTTGTGTTATGTACTGCCTCTGTTCCTAAATATATGTCTATGTAGAGATTCCAGTATGGACCACATACAGATGTATATAGATGCATTTTCGAGTGTAGATTCACTCAGTTTGCTCCGTATGTAGCCTATAGTGGAATCTCTAGAAAGACTTATATTTAGGAATGGAGGTACGAGGTAGTATCATGTATGACATCTACATATCTAATTTACCAGCCAGTAGTAGAAATAATTGTCTGCACTAAGGGATTACTGGTCGAAAATCCATGCAAAGCACGCCGGCAGGCACAAAACAATACAAGAGAAAGAGAGAGACACACTTACAAGATCATAGCAATGCCTCGGTCCAGGATCTTGGTTGGCCTAGCTGTTAGATCCCGAAGAAACATCGTCCTTGTAGTTTTTGCCAGCTGCATAACAGGTAAGAGCGACATGTTAGTATATTTGAAGTACATCGGGCAGGTGATGCTGGACGGGTTTAAAGGTGACAAGTACCTAGGACGTGGCGGGTGCTTGGCATCTAGCCAGACGGTGGGAATCAGGTTAGAAACATCAAGGGTGATGACGTTGCACTGGCTGTCGGGGTCCGGTAAGGAGATCTAGAATCGTCGAGTAGGGTGTTTGTGGAGCGGCTCTGGTGGGGTGGACTACAGTGGGCGAAGCGGATCTGTGGCCATGGACGAGGGCGTATGTGAAGCTGCTCCGGTGGTTGGGTTAAGGATGGTGTCGACGATGCGGATCTGCGGCCGTGGACGGGGCGTCAGAAGCTGCTCTAGTAGGTTGGATGAGGGTGCGAGGAAGCAGATCTAAGGCCCTGAACTTGTGAGTTGGCAAAGCGGCCCCGGTAGGGTTGAAAATGGTATAGGCGAAGCTACTCCGGTGGGGTTGAGGAAGGTGTCGGCGAAGAGGATCAGAGGCGGTCGACAGGGGCATTGGTGGGGGGACTCCAGGGGGGTGTGGACGAAGCGTCTCTGGTGGGGACTATGAATAAGCCGCTGCAGATGCGCTGTGGTTGACGAGAGTATCGGCGAAGCAGATCCGGCGCCGTGGACAGTGGTGGATGAGCAGTCTACTTGTTTCTAGGGGAGGTGGGAGGGGTAGATGCGGCCACAGAAGCAGATCCGACGAGGTGTACGACACTTCAAGTGAATGGGCTCTGGTACGCCGGTGGATGAGCAGTCTAGGGTTTCGAGAGGGGAGGGGAGAAAGGCCGATGAAGTACGGACGGCGTGATGTGAGATGCTCTGGTGATGTGGAGTTAGTCATTTTTGCGGGAGGGGGAGATGAAATGGGGGTGCCGTGTAGTGAGGGGAACCGGAAGTTACCAAAGCATACCCGACCTATTATGTAGATGAGGGCGGTATTGTAACTGTTGGTCTCCGTGCACCAAGGACAAAAGGGGGATTTCGCATGCTAAAGACTAAGGTGGCGGAAATTTTAGAAGGAGGCGGGAGATTTTGCCGCCCGCAGGATCGTTTGTATCCAGTTTCAACTAATTTAGGACCGTGCTAGCGGGAAGGTCATGCGAGACTGTGTACACAGGGCATGCGTCAGCAGTTAATAACCGGTGTGTCCACACCAAAAAAAAAGACAATAACTCGGGATGATGCGTCGATAACTTGGACGTTGGCACGAGCGCGGCCAATCGTACGTGTGTAGTGGCACGTTCACAAAAAAATGGATCAAACGCTGAGCCTATGTATTTCTCGTGTAAATAGATAATTTAGTGCAATTGGTTATTTACTTTAAACATAATGCATTGCCGTGTTAGTGTAGAAGCGCACAAAAAGAAATGGATATTGTAGTCTGCTACTTAAAAGTGTTACCTCATATGATTACATAGCCTCCATTTCATAAATTGCGTACATGTTGAATTCATATATGAGTATTACATATATTACTTCATAATATAACCTTAAATCATACAAGACTAATGTTTTTGAATGCAAGAGTAACAATGGTGCACATACATGACAGCTACATTGGTTGTTTGAAGAAACATCACTCTAACTTTGGCATGCACAACTGAAAAGTTGTATTTAAATAGATAAAAATGTGATATGTGAGTGTCCAATCTTTATAGCGTTGAATCGATATTGTACCTTTGGCCATGATAAGAAGTAAATATTGATTTATGTTCAAGCGATGCACATCCACGATCGCTAGATAGTGATACGTGAATGAATTGTGCAATCTCTGTCACACGCATACATATCTGATTTCCCTGTGGTCATCAGAATCACACACGCACACTTCTTGTATTTCTCTCCCTCCGTCAAGGTTAGAATTCGTCTTTCTACCCCGTCCTACAAGTCTCTCACACAAAAACAAACACGCTCTCTCTGTCGAACACACCCACCCCTTTAATTCCGCCCACCCATAGCCACTAATGTCTCAAAGTATAATAATGTCTCTCACAAATATGACTAAGGTTAACTCGAGTTCCGGAACCATATGAAGACATACAATGGGATTCCAACATAGCACCTTTTGTTTTGAGATTTCACTCTCTCTCTCTCTCCCACACATTGTTTATCGCTTCATTTTCCCGGTACTTGCATGCACATAATTTTTTTTATCTTCGTGATGCTTTAAGTATGCCTCGCAGAAATGCTATCTACCTATCCCTTAATATAGCTAGATATGTGTCACACAAACTCCTTGTCCCTACTAGCAAGATGCCCATGTGTTGCACCGAACATCAAGATACATTTGTATGAGTAGTTTATCTTGTGGGAGAAAAGGATGAATGAGGGAATGCCTTATTTGAAAATGCGGAGAGGGGTGTGTGTATCTTTTTGCAAAATTTCCACAGTTTCCTTCCTGTCCATCGGGTATAAATCGGATGGCCTGAACACCATCATCACCAACTCTGTTTTTTATAAGAGTAGGGATATTTAAGTGTCACTGCCCCCCCCCCCCGACACACACACCAACACCCACACAACCACACACACACACTTCCCACCACCAAAGGAGTAGGGTGACACCTCGATCTTGATACTAATCTATCGACTGGTTTCTCTCTCAAACACACACACGCACACACTACCCGACACCGAAGGAGTAGGGCGGCACCTCGATCTTGATAGTAATCTATCTACTCCTCTTTCAAACACACACACACACATACACACACTCGCTAGTTGTGCCTCTGTGCCTACCGCGCACACTCTCGATACGTCTTTCCCTCCCTCCCCCACCCCAACAATGACAGCTGAAGGGTGACAACTCAATATGATCGTAATCTATCAACTGGTTTCTCTCTCGAACATTGTGTCTCTGTTCCTTGCTCAGTAGGCCCCTCGATATGTAGACTTCTCGCGCATGCATAGCTGTAGTGACGATGACATTGGACCGAGTGTGCCTCGTTTTTACCGGCCTCATCTGATAGTTTTCACCCTGTTTTCTGTTAATTAACAAGGCAACCATTTCTTTGTTACTACTAGTGAATCCGAAATCATTTGGGGCAGACATAAAATATATCACTTCAACCCAATTATCGCAGTAACTATTTTAAAAGAAACTAGCTAGATGCATGTGCGTTGCACAGAACATCAAGATGCATTTTTATGAGTAGTTTATCTTGTGAGAGAAAAGGATGAAAGAGGGAAGGACGTATTTGGGAACGTAGAGAGGGGTGTGGGTATATTTTTGCAAAATTGCCATAGTTTTCTTCCTATCCGTTAGATATAAATACGACGGCCTATATTCCAGGATCGCACATACACCATCATCACCAACTCTGTTTTCTACTCCCTCCGTTCCTAAATACTTGTCTTTTTGGAGATTTCAACTACTGACTACATATGGAGCAAAATGAGTGAATCTACACTCTAAAATATGTCTACATACACATCCATATGTGGTAGTCCATTTGAAATCTTAAAAAGAAAAATATTTAGGAATAGATGGAGTATAAGAGTAGACATGGAGATATATCAGTAGCATGGTCTACAACAAAAATGTGCTAGACTGGTTAGCGCCGGATGCTCGCAACGTGATGACATGAGTTAGAATTCTGTCTTTAACTTTAGATTTTTATATTATGTATTACTTATTTAATATATACTTCTTTCGCTACTATATTGACAATGGACCCCACAAAGTTCTTAGAATACAAGATTAAGGATGGACTTGTTTCTTTTTAACTTTCTGTATGAAGCTGTACCCACCCTGCAAGTCATGTGTACACTGTCCATGCAATTAACTTTTTATAGAGGGAAAATCATACACACAATTAACTCAAATGGATTGGCTATCACTCTATTATTTACATCATAAGAGCATCTCCAACGGCAGCCAGCAAATTTCCTCCCGTTTCCTTCCACGGAGGACGACATCAAACGCTAGCGGCATACATTTTCAAAACTCTAACCAACCAGATGAAATTCGTGCAAACACGAACTGATTTCATATAAGCTTGAAGGATTTCATATAAAAAGCCAGATCTTCATATAAACATGATGGATTTCATTACATTTACATGAACTAAGTGGTGCCAATCCGGCTATCTTGGTATAATTAATACTCCCTCCATCCAGAAATACTTGTCCCAGAAATGGATGTATCTAGACTTATTTTAGTTATAGATACATACACTTTATCCATTCTTAGAACAAAAATTTCATGCCAGCTAGAGAGGGAGTACATAATCTAAACGGCCGCCCGCGGATCACTTTGTCTTCCTCATGTCCATCATACACTTTGCGGGGTCGACGAAGGTCCTGGAAGAGACAAAGAAGCAAAGAAACCACCTGAATGCGTAGTCGTCGCCTCGGCGGTGGCCTTCATGGGACCCAAGTGGCGGCGGCCTCCCATGGTCTACTTCTCCTCAATGATGGCGGCAGACACGGAGAAGCTGGCCACCTACTCGTCGCTATCCACGCACCCGGCTTCTGTCTCTTCCTGCATGGCGCTGCCGCAGGCATGGGAGGCGCGCCCACAGACACAGGAGGCGCGGTACGACGCGGCTGCGATGACGCCTGTACTGGTGTGCTCGCCGCCATGCCAGCGTGGAGCAACTTGCCACTCCTCATCGAGCTGAACTAGAGCGGCGAGTTGCTGAACCACGTGCCAGCTTGGGCCGCCAACTGGCTCCGTCGGGCCAAGTGAGGTTGGTGAAGCACCGAGCGGCCTCGCCCGTATCCGGAGGGCTTGGCGGGCCACCCAGCCGGGTAATATGCCGAAGAACCGCTCCTCGGAAGCCATCGGAAGAGTGGATAAATGGTGAAGGCGGAGATGGGGGAGCGGCGGAGGGGTGCGATTCTTGCCGCTATCTGTCTAGCCTCGTGTAAATAGAGGGCGGACGGTAGGAGCTTGGCCGGTGTCTGGCCTCGTTTAAACTAAGGGTGGACGGGAGGAGCTCGGTCGGTGTTGCGTTTAATTCTGGCCCGCTCATGAATGGACGTGTGGCCGGATATTCTCCTTATTTTACAGTAATCTATATACTACTACTAAATATGAGTGTGTATCAATGGCCATGTTAGTTTCCTCATTTTCATGATGTAGAAAGATGCACCACACTACTGGTTTCATCTAACCATACATTAGGGAAGTAAATGTGCATATGGAGAACTCTATAATTGGAAGTAGTGAAATCATGTAATGCTTACCATGTGTACATACCTATATTCGCCCTTCAGCAATCAATGGCTAGAATAATATCCTCACAAAAAATTCCCACAAAACACGAGTATACAACAATGCATGATTTGTTAGTTACCTTGAAGAATTTGTTTGTGAGGACATAACATGATTCCATAACATGCATGACATGGTAGTTTCCTATGAAGAATCGATTGCGAGATAACATGAGTATAACCATGCATGGCACTTCTATATTTTCGAACCTAGTATACATTTCCCTGTATTTTCCTCCCAGTTCCAACAGGGACATATCGATGCTGATCTTACATTAACAATGTTGATTTTACATTAACAATGTTGTTTCTTGCATTATCCTACTCATACTCTGAACAATGATGATCTTACATTAACAATGCATGTCCTTTTTGATAAGATGCAGTGTCCCTACAGTTACTGCCCTTTGTAATCACACCACTGTTGCCAAAAACAGGGAAGCGCAACTGGTTCCTCACTCGATCAGACGACGGCAAAAGACTGATGATCATTCGGACACATAAGCCAGAAAAGTTATATTGCAAAAACCCCAATGTATACAAGCACCATGAAATTCGTGAGTATCCGGACAGTGGATCTTACGTCTATGAGAAGGATACCAGCTTGTTGGGGACTTCAGGACTTTTTAGTTGGAGGCAGGTAAACAGCTTTGGTTCACACTCTGTTTCTCAGACTCAATTATCCGATTAACCAGGAGATCACCGTTGGCAAGGACCTTGATGGCAGAGAGGCTCTGTTTGCTATGGAAAATTGTGTCCACACGACGAGCACTAGGAGTTCGGGAGAAAACTCCCCTGATTGTGAACAATACAGCATGCAGCCAAAAGAAGGTGAGTATGACAAAGGCATCCGGATTAACTTTGATCCTTGGATGTCTCAATTACGACAAGCAGTGATGTGGTTCAAGCCTTCAGGTTGATAGGTAATTGGGGTGTTGCGTCGAAAGGGTGGAGTACTGGTATCTCTAGATCATTGGTCGCTGAAGCGGGCTGCAGATTATGATGGTGTTGGATCATCTCTTCGAATGACTTTGTTGTCTTTGCTGCTTGTTCTGGATGGGTAGTTCTTTCTTTTGTTATGCATATTCCTTGTCATTTGGTCACCCTCGTCTATGTCACTCTTGCTATGTAATAGTTTGCTCTATTTAGAATGTCATTCTCGTCTGGATCACGAGAGTCTGAGCGCTACAGATGGGTGCATTTAGGTGGTGTAGCAAGACTTCTTATGAACAATCATGTCTTGCTATTTATGTCAGTAGTAGTCACTAGTCAACTTAGTCAATATAAACGATTCTAGATGCAGTGACCGTACGATGTCTATCCAACGGCTGTAGTGCTTCATCAACCTATGGTCTTCTTGATCCAGCCGCCCAAAGCAGCGCCGGTCGTGCCGCGTGCTCCTTCCTCCCGTGGCCAGCTGTGATGCCGCGGATTCCTCACCACCCCTTACTACTCCCACCCTGGCCAGGCCATCCCACTACTCACCCACACCCCCAGTTATTCCAGGGCGATGGCAGCCTCACACCGCAGCCGAACCAGTGAACCCTCATACTCCTCTCCGCGTGGGCTTCCACTGCCGCATCTTCCCCGGCTCCGCGTCGTTCCCTTCCTAGGCCTCGCCGTCGTCCACCGCCCAGGTGCTCTCGGCGCGGCGTGGTCAACATGGTCATGGAACGGCTTCCGTCGGACGTGGACTGTACGTGGACAGGCTAACAGCTGGGTCCACGACGGCAGCAAGGAAGTGCCTCCTTATTACGTGGAAAATAATGATTCCTCCACCTGACAGCAGGGACCCACCGGACGGGCCACCGTATTTCGAAAAAAAATGTTTCCCTCCTGACTGCTGGGACCCACCGGACGGGCCAACGTATTGCGTGAAAAAAACGAATACTCCCCCTGCTGGTTGGGACCCACCTTGGTGGGAGGCTGACTTGTGGGCCTAGTGAGTTGATGGGGACGCAGTGCTTTGTCAACTTAGTCAATATGAATGATTCTAGCTCCAGTGACTGTACGATGTCCATCCAACAGCCGTAGTGCTTCTTCAACCTCTGGTCTTGTTGCTCCAGCCGCCTAGAGCAGCGCCGGTCGTGCCGCATGCTCCTACCTCCCGTGGCCGGCTGTGTTGCCGCGGAGGCCTCACTGCCCCCTACTATTCCCATTGCTGGCCAGGCCATCCCTCTACTCACCCACACCCCCTATTATTTTGCGGCGACGACAGCCTCACACTAGAGCAAACCAGTGAACACTCGTATGCGTCTACACATGGGCATCCACTATTGCGTCTTCCCCGGCTCCGCGTCGTCCCCTTCCTAGGCCTTGCCGTCGTCCACCGCCCTGGTGCTCTCGGCGCGGCATAGTCTACATGGTCAAGGAACGGCTTCCATCGGACATGGACTGTAAGTGGAGAGGCTGACATCTGGGTCCATGGCCGCAGCAAGGAAGTGTCTCCTTATTATGCGCAAAATAATAATTCCTCCACCTAACAGCGGGGACCCACCAGACGGGCCACCGTATTTCGTGAAAAAAAGTTTCCCCCTAACTGCTGGGACCCACTAGCTACATCTTCGCACGCAAGGAAGTGCATCTGGGCAAAAAAACGATCCGCCCCTGACTGCTGGGACCCACCAGCTACAACTTCGCACGCAAGGAAGAGCCTGACAGTCAGGACCCACCTGGTCGAAGCGTAAGTAGCATTGTCATTCTGATCGCGAACTTGTACGTACATACTAGTCGATGTAGAGGCACACACGTGTCGTAGTAGAGGGGTGCACGTAGCATGTACATGTACGTATAGCGGCCAGGGTGCAAGAAAGTAAATACGACCACGTACGTACATACGGGCGGGGTCTCGAACGCCTACTCGCGCATACGTACGGCCAGGGCTCGTGTACATGGCTCAGTCGGAATGGAGAAACAGCGTCGTCATCGTGTTCATGGGGAGCCAACCGGCTGGGTTGGAATGGAATGCGTCGTCGTGTTCATCAGGAGAGCTTGGACGGAACAGCCGATGGAAATGAGGCCTGGCGTACCGCAGAACGGAGGAAACGGCCTTGTGTTCAACCAACCATGTTCAAAACAAGATCCTGTTCATCAGGAGGGGTCTAGCGTGCCGCAAAACGGAGGAAACGGACCTCCTACTATCGAAACGGGGGTCCTGTTGATCGGGAGGGGTGTGGCGTACCGCAAAACGGAGGAAATAGACTTGTGTTGGAGCGCTATGGTCAAAACGGGGGTCGTGTTCATCGGGAGGGGTGTGGCGTACTGCAAAACGGGACTCCACGGGATACTGTTCATGTCCACCATCAACTACCTCCAGCCTCCACGGGCTAGTGTTCATCGACCGTCGACCTCCTCCAGCCTCCACCTGCGATTGTTCATCCATGGGCTCCTGTTCATCTAGCCTCCACCGCGGGCTACTCCACTGGCTATTGTTCAACCAGCCCTCTCCACGGGGTCCTGTTCAACCACCCCTCCACCGTCTACTATCCATCCTGCCCTCCACGGGGTGGTCCTATTCATCCTGCCCTCCACGGGGTCCTGTTCATCCAGCCCCAACCGGCTCGATCGATCGGGGTCCTGTTCATCCAGAGGCAACACCGCGGGGTCTTGTTCATCCACCCCCACTGGGAACTATTCATCCAAACCCCTCCAACAACGCTCACTGTTCATCCAGAGGCAGCATCGATCGGCTTCAGTTAGCAGCAGTAGCGAAGGAATCACTCGATTGGGTTCAGTTAACAACCATCGATCGATCGCTCGGGTTCAGTAACGCGTAGCCTGCAGTGCAATCGATCGGGTTCAGTTAGAGCCCAACGCCTTGCTCGGGTTCAGTTAGAGCCCAACTGTAACGCCCCGGATATAACTTTCTCGATTTGTACTCCAACTCTTGCAGTTTCCGGCGTTAAGTTATATTTATTTTCTCGGGTTCGGGTCTTGTCTCCGCGTGTTGTTTTCGTTGTCATGTATCTCATATCATGTCATCATGTGCATTGCATTTGCATACGTGTTCATCTCATGTATTCGAGCATTTTCCCCGTTGTCCGTTTTGCATTCCGGTGCTTCGTTCTCCTCTGGGGGTCATTTCTACCTTTCTTTCGTGTGTGGGGATTAAACATTTCCGGATTGGACCGACACTTGCCATGCGGCCTTGGTTTACTACCGGTAGACCGCCTGTCAAGTTTCGTATCATTTGGACTTCGTTTGGTACTCCAACGGTTAACCGAGGGACCGAAAAGGCCTCATGTCTGTTACAGCCCAACACCCCTCCAATTTGGCCCAAAACCCACCAAACTCTGCTCCATCTTCTAGAGCGTTCGATCACGATCGCGTGGCCGAAAACCGCACCTCATTTGGACTCTCCTAGCTCCCCCTATGCCTATATATACACCCCCTCGAAAATTCACGGATCCCCTCTCAAAACCCTAAAAAAAATCCCTCTCCGCCGCCGCCGGAGGTGTCTGGACGAGCCGGACAACTTCCGGATCCACCCGCCGCCGCCACATCAGCACCCGCGAGCCCCACTTCGCCGCCGCCGTCAGGGCCCGCGGGGCCCATCGCCGGCCCTCCCGGCCCGAAGCTCCCACGCCGCCCGCACCCTTCGCCCCGCCGCCATCGCCTCTTACTCCAGCAGCCCGGCCGCCCTGCGCCATCGACGCCGGCCGCCACCCCGCCACCGTCGTCCACCACCCCGGCCACCGGCGCTCGCCGCTCCGGCCGCCGCGTCCGCGGCCACCCCGCCGTCCTCGTCCGCCGCCGCCTCTACCCCGATCTCCGGCGAGTCCCCGGAGCAGCTCCGGCCACCTCGTTCTTCGGCGAGTCCGGCCGGCCGTCCTCGGAAACCATGCGTGAACAGTGCCCCTGGATCAGGATCTGAGATCTACTCCTCTCGGTTGATTTTCTCCTCCCGAAACCCTAATTTTATGCAAACTTTGACCTGTGATATCTCCGCATCCGTAGCTCCGATTTGGGCATATAGCATATCAAAATGTTCGTCTCGATGAGTACATCATTTCACTCCATTGCATCATTTTCATTTGAGTTCATCTTTATGCCCTAAATGCTGTTAGAAGAGGGCTTCATGAGTTAGTTGTCAGATCTGCTAGTTCATCTTAGACTTTTGTCATTTTTGCCATGATTATTGTGTGCATGTTATGCCATGGTGCTCTACATATGTTTTGTTAAGGGTTTTGTTATTTTTCCAAAGGTGCAACCCATGCATTTTTGTGATGTGTGGTGTGACTTGTGCAAGCTTGCAAAGTGAGGCACCCGGCAAATCTGTTTTCAGGGACTTAGTAGTTTTCACTAAGTCTGGGATTGTTTAGTTCATGATGCCATATGTTCAGGTTGTTTCCTAGCGATCCGTGCCACTTTTGAGGATGATCAGTAAAGGAGTTCTGTTAATATTGTAGTGCTCTATCCATCCATGTCTTTTCTTGCAATTATGGAGCACCCTAGCTTGAGTCAATCGAGCTCTACTTTTGCTTCGTGGTGAATCTGGGCAGATCGTCAACATGTTTGCGATTTTGCCGATGTTATTGTAGTTGATCCGTGCATTTTGTGCCTTCTTAATGGATATATGCTTGTCTTGCCATGACTTGCACCATAGTGAGTGCATCGAGCTCGTTAACAGGCCTTCGTGAGTTATATTTCAGCATGTGTCGGTTTTCACTAAGTCTGAAAACTGATTATTGTTTTAGCTATGTTCGTGTGCTTGTTAGTATATTTTCCGTTCCCTTTTGGCTCAAGGTCACTAAGGGACTTTTATTAAGATTGTTGAGTAGCTCAATGCCATATTCTTATTTGTCATGTTCAGGTCCTGTAGCATGTTGTTTTGCTGCTCCGAAGAGGGTTTCATGATCTGAATTTCGGACAAGTGTTAATTTCACTAAGTCTGAGATCTGTTTACCATTTGCGTTTTTGCCATGCTTGTTTGAACCTGTTAATGGATGAATTGGCCGTGGCTCAGTGCTAGTATTTTGTCAAGAATCTTGTGTGCATCCCTGCCATGTATTTTGTTGTCATGTTTGGTGGCTGTAGCATGTTCATTTCGTTGCATTTAGATGCCTACTTGCTGTAAATCGCAGACCGGTGTCATATTTGAAACGCTTGCCATTTCCAAACTGTAACTCCGATTCCGGCGTTCTTTATATCGTTTTCAAGAGATTTCGTCTCATCTTTCCAGTGGCACACTTGGTTTACCAAGTTGAGGCCAGGTTCATGCATTTCCTGTCATATCTTGCATTTTGCATCCCGCATCGCATCCCGCATAGCATACCATCATTGCATCTTATTGTTTGAGCTTGCACGTGGTTGATTGTATCCTTGTTGCTTGTTTGTCTTGCCTGGGTAGAGCCGGGAGATGACTTCGCTAATGAGGAGCCCATTGAGTTTGCTTTTGAGGATCCAGTCAACTCTGGCAGCTTTGCAGGCAAGATGATCATACCCTCGAAATCACTACTATCTTTGCTATGCTAGTTTGCTCGCTCTTTTGCTATGCCAATGCTACGATGCCTACCTTTTTCTTGTCAGCCTCCCAATTGCCATGTCAAACCTCTAACCCACCATGTCCTAGCAAACCGTTGATTGGCTATGTTACCGTTTTGCTCAGCCCCTCTTATAGCGTTGTTAGTTGCAGGTGAAGATTGGAGGCCGTTCCTTGTTGGAACATTTATTTACTTGTTGGGATATCATTATATTGCTACGTATCTTAATGCATCTATATACTTGGTAAAGGGTGGAAGGCTTGGCCTCTCGCCTAGTGTTTTGTTCCACTCTTGCCGCCCTAGTTTTCCGTCATATCGGTGTTATGTTCCCGGATTTTGCGTTCCTTACGTGGTTGGGTTATAATGGGAACCCCTTGACAGTCCGCCTTGAATAAAACTCCTCCAGCAATGCCCAACCTTGGTTTTACCATTTGCCACCTAGCCTTTTTTTCCCTTGGGTTTTGCGGACTCAAGGGTCATCTTATTTTAAACCCCGGGCCAGTGCTCCTCTGAGTGTTGGTCCAACCTAGAGCACCGTGCGGGGCCGTCCCTTGGCAACTTGGGTTACGTTGGCTCCCGTACGCTTAGCTTATCCGGTGTGCCCTGAGAACGAGATATGTGCAGCTCCTATCGGGATTTTTCGGCACAGCGGGTGGTGTTGCTGGACTTGTTTTACCATTGTCAGAGTTGTCTTGTTGTACCGGGATACCGAGCCTGATCGGAACGTCTCGGGTGGAGGTCTATTCCTTCGTTGACCGTGAGAGCTTGTCATGGGCTAAGTTGGGACTCCCCTGCAGGGATTGAACTTTCGAAAGCCGTGCCCGCGGTTATGGGCAGATGGGAATTTGTTAATGTCCGGTTGTAGATAACTTAAACCTTAATTTAATTAAATGAATCAACCGTGTGTGTTACCATGATGGCCCCTTCTCGGCGGAGTCCGGGAAGTGGACACGGTGTTGGAGTTATGTTTGCGCAGGTTGCTCTCTCTAGATTCTTGCTCGCGCTTCGCCTCCTCTTCTCGCTCTCTTTTGCGAATAGGTTGGCCCCCATATATGCTAGTCACTTGCTGCAGCTCCACATATATTTGCCTTACCCCTTCCTATAAGCTTAAATAGTCTTGATCGCGAGGGTGCGAGATTGCTGAGTCCCTGTGGCTCACAGATTCCTATTACACCAGATGCAGGTCCAGGTGATTCCACTCCAGGTTATGATTACGAGCTCAAGTGGGAGTTCGACGAGTACTCTCAGCGATACTATGTGTCTTTTCCTGATGATCAGTAGTGGTGCCCAGTTGGGGTTGATTCGGGGCCGTGTCGCATGTTGGGTTTTCTTCTATTTTGGCGCCGTAGTCGGGCCATGAGTGTTTGGATGATGGATGTCATTTATGTACTTTGATTGACGTGGCGAGTGTAAGCCAACTATGTATCTCCCCTTCTATTATCTATATTACATGGGATGTTGTGATGATTGCCTAACTTGCGACATTGCTTTCAATGCGGTTATGTCTCTAAGTCGTGCCTCGACACGTGGGAGCTATAGCCGCATCGAGGGCGTAACAAGTTTGTAATCGGAGCCTTCCCCGACCTTAGGAGCCCCATTGCTTGATCGTTTTTAGCAGCCGATTTGTGTCTAGAAAAATGTTTTGAGTCATTTAGGAATTATATATCAGAGAGCTTAGGAATTCTTTTTACTTCCCAGTCTCCTTATCGCTCTGGTAAGGCATCCTGACGTAGAGTTTTGACTCTTCTCTTCTTGAATTTCACCAAAAAAAATTAGGATCACGCGGGTATCTTGGAATCGTTCTGATGGTTTTATGATGAGAACATTGTATTGGTGCCTCCTGTCAGGGGTTTAGTGGAAGTGTCCCGGGGAGTTGAGCTCTGAGGTGTTGTCATCATAATTTTATCATTGCAATTCTAAAATACTTGAGATATTTTCGCCGACATCGAAAATCTCTTTTATGCAGTTTGTTGGTGAGATAACCTCGACGCCACCCAGTACGGGGGCGGGAGTTCGGGAGTATCGCCATAACTTGTATAACGGATGCTTTTCGAAGGTTGAGGTAGATGGTTTCCGAAGGTTTGTTGGTTATGTGTTGAAGGATGGATACAGCTGGATGTAGGATTTGTTAGTTTGGGTGAGATATTATGCTTCCCCTGTATCCCCAACACCTGATTGCATAACCGGAAAGGTTCGGGAGTTTCATAGGTGGGAATTCTTGTAGCTCTAGTTCTTCTTCCACGGATATTGGTTTGAGATTGGGATTTCTTACCGATTATTCATTCTTGATCCGTACCTTGTTGATTTATTTATCTACCTTCATTCTACGTGGCTTCGCAATTTATGGATATGTGAACATTTCAAGAGGAATTCATTCGGATGTGAAGACTTTATGTTGCAATTTTCATTCCGTTGGATTCAGCTTCATTTGTCTATCAATGTGCTAATGGATGTCAACCTCTTCAGGATGGCTCCTCCAACGCGCACGACTCCGAATCCTGATCCGCCACCACCTCCACCTCCTCCGGAGTCATGGCAAGTTGTGATGGCCGCAACCAATGCAAACACACAGTTGATCATGCAAATTCTCCAAAAGCGCAATCAAGGCAGTCAAGGGAATCAAGGCAACAATCAGCATCATTTCGCTACACTGAACCAGTTCCTTGCTAATGGGATAAAGACGTTCAGCAATTGTGTTGAGGCAACCGATGCTGACGATTGGCTTGTGGATCTGGGTAAGCATTTTGAGTGCAGCAACGTCAGGCCTGAAGATTTCGTCAAGTTCGCTTCTTTCCAACTCAAAGATCAAGCTGCAGAATGGTTCCAGCAGTACAAGGATTCCAGAGGTGGACGCGTGATCACTTGGGATGATTTCCGTCGAGATTTCCGAGCTCATCACATCCCTCAAAGTGTGGTTGAAAGTAAGCGTGAGGAATTCTGCAACTTGAAGCAAGGCTCTTTGTCTGTCTATGACTACAACAAGTTGTTCCAGAAGCTCGCCCGCTTTTCCAAGCAGGACGTACATGATGAGAACAGCATGATATACCAGTTCAGGGGTGGTCTCAGAGAAGATATTCAGCTCGCTCTTGTCCTCTTTGAGCCGTTGAGATACGATGAGTTCTACAACATGGCACTAAAGCAAGAGGATGCTCAGTTGAGGTGTGATGCTTCCAAGAAGCGAGTCAGAGATGCTACTCCTTCTTCCTCTACTCAAGTGGCCAAGCAGCAGAAGTTTTGGCTTCCTCCTCCTCCGTTCCATCAGCCGTATCAGCAGAAGAGCAAAGGTGGCAGTGGTTCTTCCCACCCACCCAACCCTGGCTTTCAGAACAAGACTTCGTCTCAACCTCCAAGACCGAGTGCTCCGTACCACCGTCCGCTTTCAGAGGTCACATGCAACAAGTGCCAACAGAAGGGTCACTATGACAACAAGTGTTTCAACCAGAGGCGTCTTCCTCCTCCTCCTGTCAGATCGGCAAGTACAGATGTGGTCAAGCATAACCCCAAGCATGCCAAGGTCAATTTGCTGAATGCAGCTCAGGCAGAGGATTCATCAGATGTCATCATGGGTAACTTTCCAGTTAACTCTTTTCCCTCAAGAGTTCTTTTTGACACTGGTGCATCGCATTGTTTCATGTCAAGATCATTTGTTTCCAAGCATGAATTTGTTTCACAAATGTTGGGTAAACCTATGGTAGTGGTTTCTCCGGCTAAGTCTACGAGGGCTACTTCAGTAGTCCCGGATATTTCTATCATGATGGGTGATTTCAAGTTTCTGGCTTCTCCAATGGTTCTTGGTAACTCAGATATTGATCTTATTCTCGGAATGGACTGGCTTTCTAAGCAAAAGGCTCAGCTTGATTGTGCAGCCAGGCAGATTCAATTAACTCATTCGTGTGAGGATGTAATTGTCTTTGCCGCGCATGATGATACCATCCGTCTGTTTTCTCTCAATGAGAAGGGTGAACTGGATGCTATCTCGCAAATTCCAGTCATTTGCGAATATCAAGACGTCTTTCCAGAAGAGCTTCCAGGAATGCCTCCGCACCGGCCAGTTGAATTCGTTATTGATCTTGAGCCCGGCACGGAACCTGTGCACAAACGTCCTTACAAACTCGGACCTGAAGAGTTGAAGGAGCTGAAGAAGCAACTCGATGAGCAAGAGAGAATGGGTCTCATCCGGCCTAGTTCTTCTCCGTGGGGTTGTGGTGTTATTTTTGTGAAGAAGAAGGATGGATCGGACCGACTTTGTGTTGATTACCGTCCATTGAACAAGAAGACCATCAAGAACAAATACCCACTTCCCAACATCAATGAGCTGTTCGAACAACTCAAAGGTTCTCAAGTATTCTCCAAGCTTGATCTCCGTATGGGTTATCATCAGATTCGAATCCGTGAGCAAGATATTCCCAAGACGGCTTTCAGGACAAGCTTTGGATCATATGAATACACTGTCATGTCTTTTGGCCTCGTCAACGCTCCTCCGACGTTCTCTCGCATGATGAACTTCATCTTCAACGCCTACACCAACGACTTCGTTTTGGTTTATCTCGACGACATTCTGGTTTTCTCAAAGAACAATGAAGATCATGCCAAGCACTTGAGTTTGGTTCTCGATAAGCTCAGGGAACATCAGTTCTACGCCAAGTTCTCCAAGTGTGAATTTTGGCTCGATGAGGTTCTTTATCTTGGTCATATCATCTCTGCCAAGGGCATTGCCGTGAATCCTGAGAAAGTGTCTACAATTGTGAATTGGGAACCTCCTCAGAACGTGAAGAAACTCCGTAGTTTCCTCGGTCTCGCAAGCTATTGCCGAAGATTCGTTGAAAACTTTTCTAAGATCGCGAAGCCTCTCTCAAATCTTCTTCAGAAGCACGTCAAGTACGTTTGGTCTCCGGAGTGTGATATTGCTTTCAACACTTTGAAAGAGAAATTGATCACTGCTCCAGTTCTGACTCCGCCTGATGAATCCAAGCCGTACGAGGTCTTTTGTGATGCCTCTCTCCAAGGTCTTGGCGCAGTATTGATGCAAGAGAAGAAAGTTGTCGCGTATACAACTCGCCAGTTGAAGCCTAATGAGAAGAACTACCCCACTCATGATCTCGAGTTGGCGGCAGTTATGCATGCTCTTTGACTTGGAGACATCTTCTATTGGGAAGAAAAGTGGACATTTTCATGGATCACAAGAGTCTCAAGTACATCTTCACTCAGCCTAATCTCAACCTTAGGCAAACTCGATGGGTCGAAATGATTCAAGAGTATAATCCGAGTATCGAGTATACTCTAGGTAAGGCCAATGTGATTGCTGACGCATTGAGCAGGAAAGCGTATTGCTACAGTCTGAGTCTTAAGCCTTATCAACCCGAGCTTTGTGAAGCTTTCCACAAACTTAATATGCAAGTTGTTCCTCAAGGTTTCCTCGCCAACCTTCAAGTCTCTCCTACCTTGGAAGACCAGATTCGCCAAGCCCAGCTTCTTGATGCTATGGTGAAAAAGGTGAAGATTGGGATTGCCAAGAGTCAGTCCAAGTACAAGTGCTACCGCCTTGATGACAAGGACACTCTCTTCTTCGAGGATCGAATTGTTGTACCCAAAGGTGAACTTCGTAAAGTGATCATGAACGAGGCTCACAATTCTCTCCTCTCCATCCACCCTGGGAGTACGAAGATGTATCAGGACCTTAAGCAAGCTTATTGGTGGACTCGAATGAAGCGCGAGATCGCTCAATTCGTGAATGAATGTGATGTCTGCAGAAGAGTGAAGGCAGAACACCAAAGGCCAGCTGGTCTCCTACAACCTCTTGCCATTCCAGAATGGAAGTTTGACCACATTGAAATGGACTTCGTGACTGGGTTTCCAAAGTCCAAGCGTGGCAATGATACTATATTCGTTGTCATCGACAAGCTCACCAAAGTGGCTCATTTTCTGCCTATCAAAGAGTCGATCACTGTAGCTCAATTGGCGGAACTCTATACCTCTCGAATTGTCTCTCTGCACGGTATTCCTCAAGTGATATCTTCAGACCGTGGCAGCATCTTTACCTCCAAGTTTTGGGATTCTTTTCAGAAGGCCATGGGCACCAACATCCGCTTCAGCACAGCTTTCCACCCTCAAACAAGCGGTCAAGTCGAGCGTGTCAACCAGATTCTTAAAGATATGCTCAGGGCTTGTGTGATCTCCTTCGGCATGAAGTGGGAGGATTGTCTTCCTTATGCTGAATTCTCCTACAACAACAGTTTTCAAGCAAGTTCGGGCAAGGCCCCATTTGAAATTCTGTATGGTAGGAAGTGCCGTACCCCTCTCAACTGGTCTAAAACCGGTGAATGTCAGCTGCTGGGTAATGACTTAATCACAGAAGCAGAAGAAATGTGCAAAGTCATTCGTGATAACCTCAAAGCAGCCCAATCCCGCCAGAAGAGCTACTATGATAGTAAGAACCGTGATTTGGCTTTTGAGATCGGAGATCATGTTTACCTCCGCGTCTCTCCTATGAAAGGTACTCGTTGCTTCGGTATCAAAGGGAAGCTTGCCCCTAGATACGTGGGACCTTTCAAGATTGTCAGCAAGAGAGGCGACCTCGCCTATCAACTCAAGCTTCCTTCAAACTTTGCAAATGTTCATGATGTGTTCCATGTCTCTCAGCTTCGAAAGTGTTTCAAGACTCCTGACTGCACAGTCAACTTCGAGGACATTGAGCTCCAAGAAGATCTCTCTTATCGTGAGCACCCAGTTGCTATTCTTGAAAACACTGAACGCAAGACTCGCAACAAGTCAATCTAATTTCTCAAAGTTAAGTGGTCACACCATTCCGACCGTGAAGCTACCTGGTAACGCGAGGATCACCTCCGTTCTGAGTACCCGGCGTTCTTTCAGTCCTAGATCTCGGGACGAGATCCTTTCGTAGTGGTGGAGTGCTGTAACGCCCCGGATATAACTTTCCCAATTTGTACTCCAACTCTTGCAGTTTCCGGCGTTAAGTTATATTTATTTTCTCGGGTTCGGGTCTTGTCTCCGCGTGTTGTTTTCGTTCTCATGTATCTCATATCATGTCATCATGCGCATTGCATTTGCATACGTGTTCATCTCATGCATTCGAGCATTTTCCCCGTTGTCCGTTTTGCATTTCGGCTCTTCGTTCTCCTCCGGGGGTCATTTCTACCTTTCTTTCGTGTGTGGGGATTAAACATTTCCGGATTGGACCGAGACTTGCCATGCGGCCTTGGTTTACTACCGGTAGACCGCCTGTCAAGTTTGGTATCATTTGGACTTCGTTTGATACTCCAACGGTTAACCGAAGGACCGAAAAGGCCTCGTGTGTGTTGCAGCCCAACACCCCTCCAATTTGGCCCAAAACCCACCAAACTCTGCTCCATCTTCTAGAGCGTTCGATCACGATCGCGTGGCCGAAAACCGCACCTCATTTGGACTCTCCTAGCTCCCCCTATGCCTATATATACACCCCCCCCTCGAAAATTCGCGGATCCCCTCTCAAAACCCTAAAAAAATCCCTCTCCGCCGCCGCCGGACGTGTCCGGACGAGCCGGACAACGTCCGGATCCACCCGCAGCCGCCACGTCAGCACCCGCGAGCCCCACTTCGCCGCCGCCGTCAGGGCCCGCGGGGCCCATCGCCGGCCCTCCCGGCCCGAAACACCCACGCCGCACGCGCCCTTCGCCCCGCCGCCCTCGCCTCTTACTCCGGCAGCCCGGCCGCCTTGCACCATCGACGCCGGCCGCCGCCCCGCCACCGTCGTCCACCGCCCCGGCCACCGGCGCCCGCCGCTCCCGCCGCCGCGTCCGCGGCCACCCCGCCGTCCTCGTCCGCCGCCCTCCGCCGCCTCTACCCCGATCTCCGGCGAGTCCCCGGAGCAGCTCCGGCCACCTCGTTCTCCGACGAGTCCGGTCGGCCGTCCTCGGAAACCGTGCGTGAACAGTGCCCCGGGATCTGGATCTAAGATCTACTCCTCTCGGTTGACTTTCTCCTCCCGAAACCCTAATTTTATAAAAACTTTAAGCTGTGATATCTCCGCATCCGTAGCTCCGATTTGGGCATATAGCATATCAAAATGTTCGTCTCGATGAGTACATCATTGCATTCCATTGCATCATTTTCATTCGTGTTCATCTTGATGCCCGAAATGCTGTTAGAAGAGGGCTTCGTGAGTTAGTTGTCAGATCTGCTAGTTCATCTTAGACTTTTGTCATTTTTGCCATGATTATTGTGTGCATGTTATGGCATGGTGCTCTACATATGTTTTGTTAAGGGTTTTGTTATCTTTCCAATGGTTCAACAGAAACAAAGTGGGTGTGCATCCAACTTGCTTGCTCATGAAGGCCTAGGGCAATTTGAGGAAGCCCATCATTGGAATATACAAGCCAAGTTCTATAATGAAAAATTCCCACTTCTATATGAAAGTGACAACATAAGAGACTCTCTATCATGAAGACCATGGTGCTACTTTGAAGCACAAGTGTAGAAAAAGGATAGTAACATTGCCCCTTCCCATTTTCTATCATGAAGCAAAAGTACTATGTGCATGCTCCTAGGGGGATAGATTGGTAGGAAAAGACCATCGCTCGTCCCCGACCGCCACTCATAAGGAAGGCACTCAAAAACACCTCATGCTTCAAATTTGTCACACAACGGTTACCATACGCGCATGCTATGGGACTTGCCAACCTCAACACAAGTATTTCTCAATTGCACAATTTCTCAACTAGAACGACTATAATATCACCACCTTTATATCTCAAAACAATTATCAAGTATCAAAATATTAAATGCACTCCATATGAAAGTTTTTATTATACCCATCTTGGATGCCCATCATATTAGGACTAATTTCGTAACCAAAGCAAATTACCATGCTGTTCTAAAAAGACTCTCAAAATAGTATAAGTGAAGCATGAGAGATCATAATTTCTATAAAATAAAACCACCACCGTGCTCTAAAAAGATATAAGTGAAGCACTAGAGAAAAATTATCTAGCTCAAAAGATATAAGTGAAGCACATAGAGCATTCTAATAAATTCCGATTCATGTGTGTCTCTCCCAAAAGGTGTGTACAGCAAGGATGATTGTGGTAAAGTAAAACGCCAAAACTCAAATCATAGAAGACGCTCCAAGCAAAACACATATCATGTGGAGAATAAAAATATAGCCTCAAGTAAAGTTACCGATAGACGAAGACGAAAGAGGGGATGCCTTCCAGGGCATCCCCAAGCTTAGGCTTTTGGTTGTCCTTCGTCATCCCCAAGCTTGGGCTCTTGCCACTCCTTGTTCCAAAATCCATCAAATCTTTACCCAAAAATCTTACGAGCTCCATTAGTGTAACAAAGCAAACCACCACTTTAATGTACTGTAATTAACTCATTCGTTATTTTTATTGGTGTTAAACCTACTGTAGTCCAACTTATCTATGGTTCATACCCCCGATACTAGTCACAGATCCATCAAAATAAGCAAACAACAGACGAAAAACAGAATCTGTCAAAACGGAACAGTCTGTAGCAATCTGGAGGTTTCAAATACTTCTGTTACTCCAAAAATTCTGAAAAAATTAGAACTTCTGTTACACTGGTGGAGCCACGCCCTGGGCCGCAGGCAGGCAAGTCTCTGGTGGAGCCACACCCTGCGCCTGCAGGCGCCCGCCTGGCCTTGGTCGTCATGGCTCACGTCACGTGATCCTCGCGAGGTGCCCCTTGCATAGACATCTCTGCCCCTCGGGAGCCAGCCTAGGGAGGCTGCCCTTGTGGAGGTCTTGGCGTCGTCCCCCTCACGAGGCTTGGGCCCTCGCGAGGATCTTGAATGGATGCTAATGTTGAGAGGCCATACCAGGCCACTGGTGGAGCCACGCCCTGGGTCGCAGGTAGACAAGTTTGGGTACCCCCATTCCCAAGATGCCGACATCATTAGAGTTCATAAAGATGAACATTGTCATGATCATAAATATAATGAATCACTCTCTCTAGGTGATGATAAATCACAAGACGATGTTGAACATGGATAGTATGATGAGGATGATGATAGGGACTTTGATCTCGATGAGTCTATGAGACACTTTGGTCTTATGGCTAATCTTCGTAGCTACATGGCTGGAGAAAGGAATGGGTTCTTGATAGTGGATGTACCGATCACATGTTCGGAGACAAGGATGTTTTTCGTGAGCTTGCTGAAAAAAAAATAACCCTCGAAAATATGTCACTTTTGGTGATAACTCAAAGGGTAAGGTGGTTGGCCTTAGTAAGGTGGCCATCTCACATGACAGCTCCATCCAAAATGTTATGCTCGTTGAATCCCTTGGCTATAAATTAAATAAGATATATTGTGATATCCCAAGATATCAATGTCCCAACATGGAACATCATGCAACTAGCAACGCTATAAGAGGGGCTGAGCAAAGCGGTAACATAGCCAAACAACGGTTTGCTAGGATGGTGGAAAAGGTTAGAGGCTATCATGGCATATTGGGAGACTTGATAAACAAGTGGTAGGTAGCGCGACATAGCGATATCATCGAGGGAACTAGCATAAAAAAGATAGTAATGAGATCCAGGGCGACGGTCATCTTGCCTAAAATACCTCTAGGAAGAAGAACGAGTCCATGAAGAAGATGAACGGGCGTAGTCGAACGAATCCTCACAATTACAACGAAATCGGAACTATCGAGAAGAAGCACAACCTGAAAGAAACAAACAACATGGTAAACACACAACACATAAACATGACATGATGCTCAACCAGGTATTATGCATGACAAGGCTACATGATGCTACTCATGGCAAGAGATTATGCATACAAGATCAACACATCAAAGCAAGTTTAATTGAGACCGGAAACAACATATAACAATCCGGAAACTCCCCGTATGCAAATTTCGAAATTGGTCCAGATCTGAATAACACACTATGTTGAAGTAGTTAAACATCAAGCTAAAGTGCACCATGGTGATCTACGTGTCTTTCTAGTCAAGTTACATATGAGGTATGTTTAATTCGGAGCTATGGCCTAGAAGATATGAGTAAACCAAGTTAAACATGGCATTAATGCAAAATGCATTCAAATATCAAGAACACATGCTCAAACCAAGGATGTAACAAGGCAAGATGAAACTAAATTTTAAACCAAGTAAGTTTCATATAGAACATGATGAAAACGGAGCAACGGTTCCACACATACACCCAAAAAAGTCATAACAACAATCTGCCCAAAACAGCAAGTAGGCACTTTGTGACCATCAAAACAACATGCTACAGGAAATATATGAGGGAAAACTTGATATGCACTTAAGGTACAAGTTACATACTTCAAACATCATTAATGTTCAGGTTCATAGGCATCAAGATTAAACCAATATGATCAATGCAAGAAGCAACTTTATAACATAGATTATGACTTAGTGAAAAACATGGCATACATGTGAGCAGGAAAAACATGTTGACATGTCACAGGCATGAAACAGTGATGCTACAGTGCAAGATCATAGCAACCAAAAGCATGGCATTGACATACAGGTTATACATGGAAAAATATGATTACTAAGAATCTCCATATAACCTCTAGATCAATGGCATTCATCAAGACAAGATTGCAAGTCATAACAGATTTCTAGATATAGAGAAAAACAGAGGAAGGCTGAAAACAGATTCACGATGCACACTTTGAGACAACAAAAATATATGCTACTGGAACATTTCATGGCATCAAAGGACATGGCAAGAATGCAAATTCATAGACTTGGTGGAATAAACTGAACATGGCAGAAACAGCAACAAATAGACCTGCTTGCAAGGTTGTTATCATGGCATGTGAATACAACAAGTAGCAAGAAGGCATACATGTGCAGCTACTCATGGCAAGAACATGGTCATTGGATGCATAGAACATTAGCTATTCACATGGAAATACCGAACTTACTGATAACAGGCTGACAAAAACATTATTTAGCAACTTGACAGCATTGAAATGACAAGCTACATCAGGCCATAATTGCAAACAAGGGCATGGATGCATACAGAATAACAGGATCTACAAAACAACCTTACTGAGCTTCTCAAGATTATGCATGGATTCACTTGTAATATCGACTTAACATGGCAACATAATGTAGCAGATTCAAACTTTGCATGCTTGTGCTAGTCACCACAGGGCACATAAAAATACATGGATTGCACCATAGTAAAGATGGTATGAATATGCTTCTAAAACATGTTGAGATGATGCTCAAAAGATAGACACACAAAATGTTATGAAAAAGACAAATCAGCAAGTTATGATAACTTCTAGCATATTATGACATTTAGCACTTTTGTATCAAGGATTAAGGCATCAACATGAATAGTAACGTGCATGCAAATGACACTAGCATGTAGAGCACTCAAAGATGAACATTTTGACATATCATTCACGTAAATCAGAGCTAGATCAAGAAAGTTATGAGATGACAAACATGCACACATAATGATGCATATCTGGGACTTGGTGGAATTATACCTTCACGAAAACTGGACGGGGATGGACCCGAGATGCAGCGGTGCGGGAGGAGCCATTTGGTTCGATGAATTGGTGGATCTGGTCCAGGCGGTCAGACCCAACGCTGGCGCAAACTCCGGCGAGCTTTTCCTGCAAGGGGCGCGGGACGACGAGGAAGGCGGTGGAGGCAGGTGGCGGCGCTTGGGGCAGTAGCAGCGCGCCACGGTGTTGGCGGCGGCGATAGCGGACGATGGAGGTGCTAGGATGCGGCCGGGCGAGGCGCGCGGCTACGGGGCGGCGCGCGGGTGTTGGAGGAGCGGCACGGGTGGCGGCGGCGGTAGCGGACGGTGGAGGTGCTAGGACGCGGCCGGGAGAGGCGTGCGGCTACGGGGTGGCGCGCAGGTGTTGGAGGAGCGGCACAGGCGGCGGCGTTCGGCAGCGGAGGCGGCGAGCAGGCAGCGGCATGGGAGATAGGGCGCTCGGTCCCAGATCTGGCAGGGGCAGGCCTCCCGTGGGCCTGGCGGGCCACGGCGGCGCAGGCGAGGTGGGGAGGCGATGTGGACGGCTGCGTTGGTTGAGGGCGGCGGTGTGGACACGTCCGGTGCGGGCGGACACGGTTGGCAGCGGGAGGAAGGAGGAGGCTAGGGTTTCGTCTGAAATTTTGGGGGAGGGGGTCTTTATTTAGATTCTGGGAGCTAGGAGAGGGCTATTGAGGTGAGGGTTTTTCCCACACAATCGTGATTCGACGACGGAGAGCATGGAGGGAGTTTAGATGGGCTAGTGGGCTGTTGTGGAAGGGTGATGGGCTGATAAAGGGGTCCAACGGTTAAAGCGGTTAACTGTTGGGGCATCAAATGACCTCCAAATGGAACAAAAATTGATAGGCGGCCTACCGGTGATATACCAAGGCCACTCCACAAATATCGGCCCATTCCGAGAACGTTTTTATCCTCCTCACGAAACAAGGTCTGGAAGGTGCGGCGGGTGCATCTGAGAGTGTCAGATTCTGAAACAGACAACAGAGAAAATTATCGGATGCAAGTTTTGAAAAACATTTAGATGAAATGCAAATGATTACATGGAAAGATGCAACACACAAGTGCATGGCATGGCAACAACGACGAATATCTGGAAGACACCTGGCGCATCGGTCTCGGGGCATTACAACTCTCCTCCACTAACAGAAGATCTCAACCCGAGATCTTAGGAGCGAGATGGGAAAAAAGAGGATGAGGTAAACAAGAGCGCAAGAGAAAAGATGAACAAGATCGAGAGCACTCGAGTAGAAAAGAGGAACGGCAATTAAGACGACAACCAAAAGTTCAAGGAATAATATAGACCCTGAAACCACTCCGGTTAGAACATGATCGAAACGGAATAAGAACAAAAGAATTGTGAAAGCATCCCAGTTGAACATGGAATGGAATAGAACATGAACTTGACAAGATTGAACGATACTTGACGAGAGGAAGAGCACAATGCCTCCGGAAGAATTGAAAGAGCGAAATGAAAAGAACAGAGAAGAAAAAATGACATCTTCTACCACAATTGAGTTTGAAAAGCACCCTTGCAAGGAAGGATTGAACAGAGTTGTTTGAAACAAAAATAATAAGCTTGTTGTGGACTTATTGAAAACATCTCCAAAATTTGAGGTGAAATTTTGCCACAACCAAAAGCTTGAATAGCTGAGAATAACCAAGAAATGCAAAACACAACTTCAAAATAATACGGAGAGTTTAATTGCAGATCGAGATGCAAGAAGAAAAGATACTTGCGCTCCTCCAGCAAGAATCTTGATGAACACTTGAAGAATGAATTTAATCCTTATGAACCACCGTGAAGAACTCCGGTAACAAAGGAATAATGAGATAGTATTGAAGGATGAAAAGAACAAGGTTAAAGCTTTGCGGTGATTTAGATGGAGGTTCACGATGAGACAAGCGAGAAAAACATGGTACTCCGGAAAAAAAGAGCAACGTAGAACCGAGATATTACTCATCATGAACAATCTCTGAAGGAAGGAATTACTTCACCATGATGAAGTAGAACAAGAATTGTGTTATGCTTATCCTCATCAAATTTAATTGATGAAAAACGGATTTAGCATGCAACTTATTCTTCTTGAAAAGGATTTAAGAGAGATATAGCGCACACTTGAGAAGGTCTTCAACAAACCACCGGTATGATTTGGGAAGAACGAATGAATTGATACGATAACAAAGGAATAGGAATGTTGAACGAACCACCGTAAGAATTTGAAAATGAAAGAAGAAAGAGAATGGCTGTCCGGGAAGAATTAGAAGAATTCTTCAAGAATAATGGCCTTCGGTGAAATGAAATGGAAAAAAATTCCTGACTTACTCCGGATGATTAAGAAAAGAATTCTTGAAGATCAGAACAAAATAAGAGGTTATCAACAAGCTAGCACCATGAATCTCCGAGAGAACGGACAAGATTTAGAGAAAAAATCTTCTTCGGTCTTCAAATGTTGAGAATGACAACGAGGAACACCACCAAAATTTTTGAGATACTCCAGGAGAATCAAAAGCAAAGAGGTTGAGCCAATAATGCTAATAATTTGAAATTGATCTTGTAAAAGCATCTAACTGATGAAATTCTTACGTCAAACTTCGAAAAGAATTTGGGAAAAATCTGGAAAAATTAGAAGAGCCAGGTAAGATCCTGGGGATAAACCTGTGGGTTATGGGCCCACTCAAAAGAAACACCGTCCGAAATGGTTGCTTGAAAGAGAGATTGCACCGGTTGAATTTGAATGACTTGAATGAGATAACAATCATGAAATAGCTTGAAAGGATTAAGAATGGAAACTCGAATCTTCTGAGATATCTTCATCACTCCAGAATGATGAAATGGCGAGAGGCGAACAAGCAAAGGGAAACACTTGATCCAAGGGAAAGAATATGATCCAGCCAAAAAAACTTGAATTGAATCCACCGAAAAGAAAACGAGATGAACAATGAATAAATAGATGAGAATTCACCGGTTGAGACAATTGAGGAAAGATTGAAGATGCTCCTCATGGATGAAATTGATGCTCGAATAGGTGCTCAGACTTCGAGAAGAGAAGGGGCTGGAAAACAAAGGCAACTTAGGACGGGGAACCGACAAATAACTTGAAGAGAAAAGCACCGGTTGAAATTATTGAGGAAGAATGAAAAGGCTTCACACGAGTAGGATGGACACTCGATTAAGGACTCCGACTCCGAGAAGAAAAGGGTGGGAAGGTGGGAAAACAAAAATGCTTGGGACGGTGAAACAACGGAATAATTGGAACAGAAGTGCACCAATTGCAAAGGACCAAGAACACGACGATCAAAAGAAGCCTGTGTGATCCCAATGAAATTTGAAGGGGAAGGGGATTAAATCAAAACACCTCCGTCAAGATTTCTCACCAAAGCGAAGAAGGGGCTGAGGAGTAAAAAGAATTCCCACTCAACGATATAACTTGACTCAGAAATCCATTTTCTTCTAGACTCGACAATGGCCAACTATGATCAATCAAGGGGGCTCCTATGGTCGGTCGAGGCTCTGATACCAACTCGTCACGCCCAATATGCGATCCTATACAAGAGGAACTCGAAGGTCCCACCAAGGATAGAGTCGCATATTGAAATGATTTTGAGTGGATATCATTACATCGTACCATTACATAATAGTTGGGGATACATACAAAGGCATACAATGCCACATGAATACATCAACATCATACATGAGAACAACATCTGACTATGGATGAAACACAAACAGAAACTCAAACGACATCCACCATGCTAGCCTAGGCTGCCGACCAGGAACCTATCCCAAGATCGATGAAGAAGAAGAAGAACTCCAAAACAAGTAAACATCGCTCTCATGTCATGATCATCACATTACCTGTACCTGCAAATGTGGTGGTAGTAATCTGTGAGCCACAAGGACTCAACAATCCCATAACCATGGGTATCAAGACTAGCAAAGCTTAATGGGTATGGAAAAAGGATAAGTGGTGAGGTTGCATCAGCGACTAAGCATTGTATGGTGGCTAACTTACGAGTACAAGAGTAAGATGAGAAACTACACAAACGGTTACAAACTAGTAATGATCAAGAAATGATCATGAACTACTTACAAGTCAAACATAACACCACCGTGTTCTCTTCCCGAACCTCTTCAAAAAGAGACAGTCACAGTTACACACGCGATGGGTGTATTTTTATTCTAATCTGGTGTCAAGTTCTCTACAACCGGATATTAAAAATTCCCATCTGCCACATAACCGTGGGCACGGCTCTCGAAAGTTGAAACCATGTAGGGGTGTCCCAACTTAGCCAATGACAATCTCATGATCCGTGGAGACAATCCTCCATCTCGGGACCGTCTGATCAGACTCGGAATCCCGGTGCAAAATACATTTCGACAATGGTAAAACTAATCCAGCAAGACCTCCCGACGTGCTGACACCCTGATAGTAGCCGCGCGTATCTCGTCTCAGGCCACGTCTGGATGAGCAGTACGTACGGCAACCGAAAACCCCAGGTGAAGGAGTGGCACCGCAAGTGGCTCTGTTTGGGACCAACAGCATCAGCACTGGCCCCCTGTTTAGTTGGAAGAAAGAATCCTCGTGTTCATAATGCCCTATGAGTTTATTAATTAATTTAGTATTATTATGTTGGCAAATGTTAAAACCAATGTTGTGCCTTGCTGGAAGAGTTTTATTCAAAGATAGTTGTCAAAAGGGGCCCATAAACCCACACCATGTTGGGGACGCAAAATTAAGGAACATAACACCGGTATGACGGAAACTAGGGTGGCAAGAGTGAAACAAAACAACAGGCAAAAGGCAGAGCCTTCCACCCTTTACCAATTATATAGATGCATTCATTAAATAAGAGATATTGTGATATCCTAAGATATCCATGTCCCAACATGGAACAACCTGCAACTACACCTACAGCTAGCAACACTGTAAGAGGGGCTGAGCAAAGCGGTAACATAGCCAAACAACGGTTTGCTAGGATGGTGGAAAAGTTTAGAACCTATCATAGCATATTGGGAGGCTTGATAAACAAGTGGTAGGTAGCGCGACATAGCGATAGTATCGAGACAACTAGCATAGAAAACATAGTAATCAAATCAGGGTGATGGTCATCATTCCTGGAATCCCGCTAGGAAGAAGAATGAGTCCATGAAGAAGACGAACGGGTGTAGTCGAACGAATCCTCACGATCGCAATGAAACAGGAACTATCAAGAAGAAGCACAACCGGAAAGAAGCAAACAACATGGTAAACACACAACACATAAACATGACATGATCCTCAACCAAGTATGATGCATGACAAGGCTACATGATGCTACTGATGACAAGAGATGGTGCATAAAAGAACAACACATCAAAGCAAGTTTAAATGAGGCCGGAAACAACATATAACAATTCCGGAAACTCCCCATATGCAAATTTCGAAATTAGTCCAGATCTGAATAACACATTATGTCGAAGTTGTTAAAAAGTAAGTTAAAGTGCACCATGATGATCTACGTGTCTTTCTCGTCAAACTACATATAAGGTTCATTTAATTTGGAGCTACGGCCTAGAAGATATGAGCAAAACAAGTTAAACATGGCATTAATGCAAAATGCATTCAGACATCAAGCACACATGCACAAACCAAGGATGCAACAAGGAAAGATGAAACTACATGCAAAACCAAGCAAGTTTCATATAGAACGTCATGAAAACGGAGCAACGGTTCCACACATACACCCAAAAAAGTCATTACAACAATCTGCCCAAAACAACAAGTAGGCACTTTGCAATCATCAAAAAAACATGCTAGAGGAATCATATGAGCACAAACTTGATATGCACTTAAGGTACATGTTACATACTTCAAATATCATTAAGGTTTAGGTTCATAAGCATCAATATTAAACCAATATGATCAATGCAAGAAGCAACTTCATAACAAAGATTATGACTTTGTGAAAAAAATGCATACATGTAAGCAGGAATAACATTTTGACATGTTGGAGGCATGAAACAATGATGCTATAGTTCAAGATCACGGCAACCAAAAGCACGATATTAATTTACAGGTTATAAATGGAAAAACATGATTACTAAGCATCTCCATATAACCTCTAGATCAATGGCATTCATCAAGACAAGATTGCAAGTCGTAATAGATTCCCAAACTTAGAGAAAAACAGAGGAAGGCTGAAAACAGATTCACGGTGCACACTTTGGGATGACCAAAATTTATGCTACAGGAACATTTCATGGCATCAAAAGGCATGCCAAGCATTTACAGGTAGAGCACTACAAAAAATGATCACTGAGCTACTGCTAGAAACCATTAGAACATGCTCAAAACATCATGGCAAGAATGCAAATGATAACAGATTCACAGACTTGGTGGAATAAACCGAACATGGCAGAAACGACGACAAGTAGACATGTTTGCAACCTTGGTTAGCTCAACATAAAGCATATCATGGCATGTGAATACAACCAACAGCGATAAGGCATATATTTGCAGCTACTCATGGCAAGAACATGGTCATAGGATGCATAGAACACTAGCTATTCAGATGGCAAAACTGAACTTACTGATAACAGGCTGACAGAAACATTATTTAGCAATTTGAGAGCATGGTAATGACAAGCTACATCAGGACATAATTGCAAATGAGGGAATGAATGGAAAGAGCATAACAAGATCTACAAAACATCATTACTGAGCTTCTCAAGATTATCCAAGGATTCACTTGTAGTAACAAGTTAACATGGCAACATAATGTAGCAGATTCACACTTGCATGCTTGTGCCTGTCACCACAGGACACATAAAAATACATGGATTGGACCACTGTAAAGATGGCATGAATATGCTTCTAAAACATGTTGACATGTTAATCAAAAGGTAGACATGCAAAATGCTATGAAAAAGACAAATCAGCAAGTTATGATAACTTCCAGAAGATTATAACATTTAGCACTTTCACATCGAGAATTAAGGCATCAACATGAACGGTAACATGGATGCAAATGACACTAGCATGTAGAGCACTCAGAGATGAACATTTTGACATATCATTCACGCAAATCAAACCCATATCAACAAAGTTATGAGATGACAAACTGTAACGCACCAAGACCGGAGCTTCAGATGCCTTCCAGGGTTTTCGGGTTTCGTCGTGTGATTTGTTTGGTTCATTGCATTCATCATTGCATCATGTGCATTGCATCATGTCATCATGTCATCATCTCATAAATCTTCTACATCTCAACTAAATAAATTGCATGGATTTCTGGTCCATTTAAATTGAAGGAAGAATGACTTCTCTTTATAACATATCCTCCCGATAGTAGGGAGCTATATTCAATATTTCTTTAAATTTAAATTCACCATAACACACTTGCAAAAATCCTAGTGCCTTTGTTTTCCCAACCCTTGGCCTCGAACTTAGTCCGTAGATTCTTTCGACATTTTCCGGAGCTCCACCAAAAATCCGAACATTTTTGGACACTCTATAACCAAGCCCTAGTTCAAACCCTTTTGAATTAAATTCAAACGAGTTTGAATTACATCTTTCAATCTTGCCTTTCCTATTTTTCGTGGACTGTGCACATTTTTATGAGTCCGGGAAAATTGTCCTCGTGCACAGATTCCACCCCTACCTTCTCTTTCTTTTCTCCCCCTTTTTCTGTTTTGTTTTAATATGGAAAAGAGTAAGAGAGGAATGAGAGAGAGGAGTTCAGCTTAGTCCAGCCGGCCCAGTCCCTAGGCCCAACTCCTGCAGCCTGACCTAGCCGGTCCAAGAGGCCTGCCCGATCTCCTCATTCCCCCCTGCTCGCTAGCCTTTTCCTCAATCCCCTGCTCCCTGTCTCCCTTCTCGCGCCGCCAGAGAGAGAGAGGGACCGACAACGCCAGGGTGCCCGATCCCCCACCTCCCGATCCCATCGCTCCCTCACCCATCGCTCCTTTTTCCTCGATCCAGCGTTGCGCCCTCGTCCCATTCCCCTCTGCCTCCTCCTCGCCGCCGGCAGCCACCCCAGCCAGCCTCCGGCCACCTGCAGGCCGACCCCCGCGCCCTCAAGTGCCTCGCCGCCCGGACCCGTCGTCGTCAACGCCGCCTCTCCTGCGCGTCGACCGCGCTGTTAGAGCCCTGCATCGCGCCAAGCATCGCCGGCGCCCCCAAGTCTCTGTCTCCAAGTTCCTCGACCTCGCCGGAGCACAGGACCTCCTAGGCCGCCGCTTCGCCAGGGACATCGAGCGCCACCAGCAGCAGTTCTGCACCAAGTCCCCATTGCCGTGACCTGTCAAGCCGCCGGCCTGTCAATCCGCGGGAGACCTCCGCTGCATCAAGTCCATCCAGCCGTTGATGCATGTGCCCTCGCCTCTACCGTGCCTCCTTCTTCTTCTTCTGCTGCTGCAGTGCAGGCCACCGCAGTACCGCCCCAACCCCCATGACCAGCGCCATGAACCGCAGCTCGTTGTACCGGCTTTCGAACCGCAAGACCAAGTACATCCACCGACCTGAGAGTTCCCTCGACACGTCAAGGTCGACTCCATCGCAAAGAACGACTACGCGGATTGTACCAAGTACCCCTTCGTTTCGACGAGACTAGCAAGTCCGAAGAACTCCAAGTTCGACGACGCTCTCCGCCCGAACGACTACCACCGACGCGTACCTCTCTGTCGGTGTGGGTTTCGTCAAGTTCAACGGTGATCCCCGAAGCCCTCGGATTCGTCAAGTCCGAAGATGCAAGTACCACTCCGAACCATGTACAATGAACGTCGCCGAAGACCCGTGTAACGCAAACATCAAGTTCAACTACCGTCGCGAGAACCACTACTTCCCACGACGACCCCATGAACAACTACTTCCCCTTCGGCACGTGTACCCCTGCCGCGAACTCGTTCCGTTTCGATAATGCACACTTCGAAGGTATAACCATCGAGACGACGCCCGTGATTGAACGCATGTGTGTTGTATGTAATGCTCATGTTTGCATCGTGTCCGAGTTGTCTCTTGCTCGGTCCTCCTCGTTTGCCGCTAACCCATGGGAACCCGGTAACCGGGAGCACCCCACCGTTTATCGCATGACCCGCATCTGCACACTTCTCCTTTGCATCGGTATCTCAATCGAGTTACCGGGAACCGGTACGTTGCCGTGGCACCGTTTCGTTATCGTCGCCGTGGCACCCCTTTCATTTCCGCCACGATGATAAATGCTTCATAATATGCTTGTCAAATTTTAATAAAAATTGCATTAACTTGTTCATGTCATCCGCATCATGATAACAACAATTAAAATGTTTAAATTGTTGTTGCACCAAATTGATAAGTGCATATGGGGATCTACCGGAATTGTTGTTTGTTGTTCTGGCCTCTTTTAAATCGAGGGAAGAGTGACTTCTCTTTATAACATATCCTCCCGATAGTAGGGAGCTATATTCAATATTTCTTTAAATTCAAATTCACCATAACACACTTGCAAAAATCCTAATGCCTTTGTTTTCCCAACCCTTGGCCTCGAACTTAGTCCGTAGATTCTTTCGTCATTTTCCGGAGCTCCACCAAAAATCCGAACATTTTTGGACACTCTATAACCAAGCCCTAGTTCAAACCCTTTTGAATTAAATTCAAATGAGTTTGAATTACATCTTTCAATCTTGCCTTTCCTATTTTTCGTGGACCGTGCACATTTTTATGAGTCCGGGAAAATTGTCCTCGTGCCCAGATTCCACCCCTACCTTCTCTTTCTTTTCTCTCTCTTTTTCTGTTTTGTTTTAATATGGAAAAGAGTAAGAGAGGAATGAGAGAGAGGAGGTCAGCTTAGTCCAGCCGGCCCAGTCCCTAGGCCCAACTCCTGCGGCCTGACCTCGCCGGTCCAAGAGGCCTGCCCGATCTCCTCATTCCCCCCTGCTGGCTAGCCTTTTCCTCGATCCCCTCGTCCTTATCTCCCTTCTCACGCCGCCAGAGAGAGAGAGGGACCGACAACGCCAGGGTGCCCGATCCCCCACCTCCCGATCCCATCGCTCCCTCACCCATCACTCCTTTTTCCCTGATCCAGCGTTGCGCCCTCATCCCGTTCCCCTCTGCCTCCTCCTCTCCGCCGGCAGCCACCCCGGCCAGCCCCCGGCAGCCACCCCGGCCAGCCCCCGGCCACCTGCAGGCCGTCCCCCGCGCCCTCAAGTGCCTCGCCGCCCGGACCCGTCGTCCTCAACGCCGCCTCTCCTGCGCGTCGACCGCGCTGGCAGAGCCTTGCATCGCGCCAAGCATCGCCTACGCCCCCAAGTCTCCGTCACCAAGTTCCTTGACCTCGCCGGAGCACAGGACCTCCTAGGCCGTAGCTTCGCCAGGGACGTCAAGCACCACCACCAGCATTTCTGCACCAAGTCCCCATCGCCGTGACCCGTCAAGCCGCCGGTCTGTCAATCCACGGGAGACCTCCGCTGCATCAAGTACATCCAGCCGCCGATGCATGTGCCCTCGCCTCTACCGCGCCTCCTTCTTCTTCTGCTGCTGCAGTGCAGGCCACCGCAGTACCGCCCCAACCCCCATGACCAGCGCCATCAACCGCAGCTCGTTGTACCGGCTTCCGAACTGCAAGACCAAGTACATCCACCGACCTGAGCGTTCCCTGGACACGTCATGGTCGACTCAATCGCAAAGAACGACTACGCGGATTGTACCAAGTACCCCTTCGTTTTGACGAGACCAGCAAGTCCGAAGAACTCCAAGTTCGACGACGCTCTCCGCCTGAACGACTACCACCGACGCGTACCTCTCCGTCGCCATGGGTTTCGTCAAGTTCAACGGTGAACCCTGAAGCCCTCGGATTCGTCAAGTCCGAAGATGCAAGTACCACTCCGAACCATGTACGATGAACGTCTCCGAAGACCCGTGTAACGCAAACATCAAGTTCAACTACCGTCGCGAGAACCGCTACTTCCCACGACGACCCCGTGAACAACTACTTCCCCTTCGGCACGTGTACCCCTACGGCGAACTCGTTCCGTTTCGATAATGCACGCTTCGAAGGTATAACCATCGAGACGACGCCCGTGATTGAACGCATGTGTGTTTTATGTAATGCTCATGTTTACATCGTGTCTGAGTTGTCTCTTGCTCGGTCCTCCTCGTTTGCCGCTAACCCGTGGGAACCCGGTAACCAGGAGCACCCCACCGTTTATCGCATGACCCGCATCTGCACACTTCTCCTTTGCATCGGTATCTCAATCGAGTTACCGGGAACCGGAACGTTGCCGTGGCACCGTTTCGCTATTGTCGCCGTGGCACCCCTTTCATTTCCGCCATGATGATAAATGCTTCACAATATGCTTGTCAAATTTTAATAAAAATTGCATTAACTTGTTCATGGCATCCGCATCATGATAACAACAATTAAAATGTTTAAATTGTTGTTGCACCAAATTGATAAATGCATATGGTGATCTACCGGAATTGTTGTTTGTTTTTTTGGCCTCTTTTAAACTTGCCTAATTAGGTAGTTTTATTATGCTTCTCCTCTTGTCATGTTTAACAACATTTAATATTGTTGAGTACCTAAATGAGAGAGAACTAAATAAGTCATGTGGGTCATGTGGTGTTTTCTTTAATATGCAACTCTGTTGCATATTGAGCTCCATTTAATTTGTAGGATTGCTTGTGCACTTTGCCATGCCATGCCTCATTAAACCGGACATGCATCATACTTGTTTGCGCATCATGCCATGACTATGTGGTGGTTGTTTACTATGTTGTGTGCTTTTTCCGGTGGTTGCTTCTTCGGGTTGGTTCCGATAACGTCGCGTTTGTGAGGACCCGTTCGACTACGTCCGTGTGTCTTCTTCATGGACTCGTTCTGCTTCCTTGCGGGATTTCAGGCAAGATGACCATACCCTCAAAATCAATTCTATCTTTGCTTGCTAGTTGCTCGCTCTTTTGCTATGCCTACGCTGCGATACCTACCACTTGGTTATCATGTCTCCTATATTGTTGAACCAAGACTGTAACCCACATTGTCCTAGCAAACCGTTGATTGGCTATGTTACCACTTTGCTCAGCCCCTCTTATAGCGTTGTTAGTTGCAGGTGAAGATTGAAGTTTGTTCCTTATTGGGACATGGAGATGTTGTTCCTTGTTGGAACATGTTTACTTGTTGGGATATCACAATATCTCTTATTTAATTAATGCATCAATATACTTGGTAGAGGGTGGAAGGCTCGGCCTTATGCCTGGTGTTTTGTTCCACTCTTGCCGCCCTAGTTTCCATCATATCGGTGTTATGTTCCCGGATTTTGCGTTCCTTACACGGTTGGGTAATAATGGGAACCCCTTGACAGTTCGCCTTGAATAAAATTCCTCCAGCAATGCCCAACCTTGGTTTTACCATTTGCACTAACAACCTACCACCTTCCCTTGGGTTCTGCAGACTCAAGGGTCATCTTTATTTTAACCCCCCCCCCCTGGGCCAGTGCTCCTCTGAGTGTTGGTCCAAACTAGAGTCCTGTGCAGCGCCCCCTTGGGGAAACTCGAGGTTTGGTTTTAGTTGTACAGAGCGCTCATCTGAGTGTGCCCTGAGAACGAGATATGTGCAGATCCTATCGGGATTTGTCGGCACATTCGAGCGGTGTTGCTGGATTTGTTTTAACTTGTCGAAGTGTCTTGTAGAACCGGGATACAGAGTCTGATCGGAACGTCTCAGGAGGAGGTCTATTCCTTCGTTGACCGTGAGAGCTTGTGATGGGCTAAGTTGGGACACCCCTGCAGGGATTGAACTTTCGAAAGCCGTGCCCGCGGTTATGGGCAGATGGGAATTTGTTAACGTCCGATTGTAGAAAACCTGAAGATTATCTTAATTAAAATTTATCAACCGCATGTGTAACTGTGATGGTCTTTTTCCGGCGGGGTCTGGGAAGTGAACACGCATATGCATCCTTTCCAAATTAGGATCCATTCGACTACGTCCGTTTGTCTTATTCATGGACTCGTTCTTCTTCCTTGCGGGATTTCAGGCAAGATGACCATACCCTCGAAATCACTTCTATCTTTGCTTGCTAGATGCTCGCTCTTTTGCTATGCCTATGCTGCGATACCTACCACTTCCTTATCATGCCTCCTATATTGTTGAACCAAGCCTCTAACCCACCTTGTCCTAGCAAACTGTTGTTTGGCTATGTTACCGCTTTGCTCAGCCCCTCTTATAGCGTTGTTAGTTGCAAGTGAAGATTGGAGCTTCTTCCAGGTTTGGAACATGGATATTTTGTTGGGATATCACAATATCTCTTATTTAATTAATGCATCTATATACTTGGTAAAGGGTGGAAGGCTCGGCCTTATGCCTGGTGTTTTGTTCCACTCTTGCCGCCCTAGTTTTCGTCATATCGGTGTTATGTTCCCGGATTTTGCGTTCCTTACGCGGTTGGGTTATAATGGGAACACCTTGACAGTTTGCCTTGAATAAAACTCCTCCAGCAATGCCCAACATTGGTTTTACCATTCACCACCTAGCCTTTTCTTTCCCTTGGGTTCTGCAGACTCAAGGGTCATCTTTTTTAAACCACCCTGGGCCAGTGCTCGTCTGAGTGTTGGTCCGATCGAGTAGACTGCGGGGCCACCTCAGGGCAACTTGAGGGTTGGTTTTACTCGTAGGATGTGTCATCTGAGTGTGCCCTGAGAACGCGATATGTGCAGCTCCTATGGGGATTTGTCGGCACATTCGGGCGGTGTTGCTGGACTTGTTTTACCATTGTCGAGGATGTCTTATAAACAGGATGCCGAGCCTGATCGGATTGTCTTGGGAGAAGGAATATCCTTCATTGACCGTAAGAGCTTGTGATGGGCTAAGTTGTGACACCCCTGCAGGGATTTGAACTTTCGAAAGTCGTGCCCGCGGTTATGGGCAGATGGGAATTTGTTAATGTCCGGTTGTAGAAATCTGAAGTTGACCTTAATTAAAATACATCAACCGCGTGTGTAACCGTGATGGTCTCTTCTCGGCGGAGTCCGGGAAGTGAACACGGTGTTGGAGTAATGCTTGACATAGGTTGTTCCAGGATCACTTCTTGATCATAGTTCATCGATCGTGCTTTGCCTTCTCTTCTCGCTCTCTTTTGTGTATGTTAGCCACCATAGATGCTAGTCGCTTGCTGCAGCTCCACCTCATACCTTTTACCCTACCTATAAGCTTAAATAGTCTTGATCGCGTGGGTGTGAGATTGCTGAGTCCCCGTGACTCACAGAAACTTCCAAAACCAGTTTGCAGGTGTCGTTGAACCATGCGGATGACGCAACCAAGCTCAAGGAGGAGCTCGATGAAGATCTTGTCCTTTGTGTTGTTCCGTCCTAGTCGATCAGTAGTGGAGCCCAGTCGGGACGATCGGGGATTTTTGTAGAATTTGGGATAGTCTTCTTTTATTTTGGTTTCGTAGTCGGACCTTGTGTGTATCTGGATGATGTATTGCTTTATTCATGTATTTGTGTGAAGTGGCGATTGTAAGCCAACTATGTATCTTATTCCCTTATTTTATTACATGGGTTGTTGTGAAGATTACCTCACTTGCGACATTGCTTTCAATGCTGTTATGCCTCTAAGTCGTGCTTCGAAACGTGGGAGATATAGCCCCATCGAGGGCGTTACAAGTTGGTATCAGAGCCTTCCCCGACCTTAGGAGCCCCCTACTTGATCGAATCGCTGGCGTTGTTGAGTCTAGAAAAATGTTTTGAGTCATTTAGGATTATATATATTGGAGAATTAGGACTTCTTTTTACTCCTCAGTCCCTTCGTCGCTCTGGTGAGGCCTCCTGACATAGAGTTTTTGACTCTTCTCTTCTCAAATTTCACTAATTTTTTTTAGAATCACGCGGGTATCTTAGAATCGTTCCGATCGATTTGTGACGAGAACATTGTTCTTGGTGCCTCCTGTCATTTAGGGGTTGTGGCAGTGTCCCGGTGAGTTGAGCTCCGAGGTGTTGTCGTCACAATTTTATCCTTGCAATTCTGGAATACCTGAGTTTAGTTCCGCCGACATTGAAAATCTCTTTTATGCAGTTGTTGGTGAGATAACCTCGACGCCACCCAGTACGGGGGCGGGAGTTAGGGAGTATTGCCATAAATCGTATAACAGATGCTTTTTGAAGGTTGAGGTAAACGATTTCTGAAGGTTTCTTGGTTATGTGTTGAAGGATGGATACTACTGGATGTAGGATATGTTAGTTTTGGTGAGATATTATGCTTCCCCTGTATCCCCAACACCTGATTGCATAGCCGGAAAATTTCGGGAGTTTATAAGTGGGAATTAAAGTAGCTCCTAGGATATCTTTCCGAAAGATGTATGATATGAAATTGGGGTTCGACGTCTAGTGGTACGCCTATTCACGGTCGGTTTTACAGTGGTCTCGTTGTGTCTTAAAGAGTCCTTGGCTATGCCGACTCGGGGATGCTTCGTCTGTCATGTGCACTGCCTTGTACATGATGGTGATGTACGATCGAGCCCGTGTAGGCCCCACCACGAAAACTTCGGACGAAATCTCTATCATATGTTTGTTCCGGCTTATTCTACAAGCCAATCCTTTGTTTTGTTTTCAGTTGTGGTATTCGAGTTGCTTCGAAGTCAAATGTTGATTCCATACCTTTCCTAAGTGGTGTTCTCACATTTCTATGTGAATACTAATCCTTCATGATAATCGAGATTGTCATGTCAATCCTTTTCAACCGGCGTGTTTCTCTTCAAGTGGATCCGATCATCTCAACATCCGCAAGATCAAGTATCAGTTCTTCTCAACGGTGATCATTTCATTCGTCCCAAGTTGCCTTTGTTTTTCCCGCCCTACCACCCTTTTTTCTTCAAGGACTCAGATTTCTTATTCAAGTATCCTTTTATTGTTGTGAATTCTTTCCATTCTTTTTCGTCAGTGTTTTTATCCGTTGTTTCTCAGAAGATGCTAACGAAGATTCAAGTTCGTCTCTCATCAGTCATTTTCTTCTCCGGTGGTTTCAATTCAAGCTTTTGGTGTTGATCATATCCTTTCCTCATTTTAAATGCCTTCTCATACCAGTGCACCTCATAATAATTCATTTCTCGTTATTCATTTGTTCCGGAGTGCTGAAGATATCTCAGAAGATTCGTGTTACCACTCTACATCCGTTCAAGCTCTTTCGAGGATGTTATCTCATTCAAGCCATTTAATTCAACCGCTGCAATCTCTCTCTTTAAATCATTTCTACGGTGTATCTTTTGAGTGGGCCCTAACCCAAAGATCTTTTCCCAGGATCTTACCTGACTGTTCTTATTCTCCCGGAATTATTCTCAAATCTTCTAAAGTCTGACGTAGGAATGAATTATCATCAGTCAAATGCCTTCTCCAAGATCTGTCAAATCTTTTCATTGTTGGCTCAACCTCTTCGTTTTTTATTCTTCCGGAGTGTTTAAATAATTCTTGGTGGTGTTTCTCATCATCATTCTCTACATTTGTAAACCGAAGAAGAGTTTTACCTCCATATCATGTTCCTTTTCTCGGAGATTCATGGTTCTAGTTTGAGGCCATCCTCGCATAATTGTTTTGTTCGTGAGAATTTTTTTCACCCATCCGAAGCATTTCATGAGTTTGTTTTCCATTTCTTTCCTCCGAAGGCCATCACTTCGGAAGATTTATCCATTCCAGCTTTTAGTTGTCATTCTCCAAATCTTACCGGTGCATCGTTCAAGTGATCTATAATCAGTTCGTGATCTCTTCGTTCTCATGTATCTAGATTGTCTCAAGTATCTTCGTTGATTTCACAATTCTTACCGGTGATTCATCCTTTTACTTCGTTCGTTGTTCAATTTTTACGGTGGTTTGTCCAAGTTTTCTCTTCCTTCGTTGTCATATCTATTTATTCGTTGTATCAACCCAACTGGTGATTCGTTGAAGACCTTCTCAAGTTTGCGCTATATCTATCTAAATTCTTCCTATGAGAATAAGTCGTATGCGATCCGTTGCTTGTCATCAATCTAAATTGGTGAATGATATGCATAACATAATTCTTATTCTTATTCGTCCAAGTGATTAATTCCTTATTTCAGAGGCTCATCAAATTCCCGGTTCGAGATGCTTTATCTTTTCTTCCGGAGTTCCAAGTTTCCACTTTATCTCGTCTCAAAGCTTCATCCAATGATTGCAAGGGTTCACGTTGTGTTTTTCAACTTCTCTTTCCTTTCGGTTGATCATTCCTTTGTTTACCGGAGTTCTTCATGAAGGTTCTACATGATGGTTCACCAATGATTTAATTCCTTCTCGAAGTGTTCATCAAGATTGTTTTCAGAGGAGCTCAAGTTTTCTTCATCTTGCAATCCGGAGTGCAATTATTTCACGCATATCTTTTGAGGTGGTTTTATGTCATTCTTGATAATTTCCCTTCGTGCTTCGTGTTTCACAAGTTATCAAGATGAGGTATTTTAAATCCACCAATCTCTTCATTGGAGTTATCTTGGGCTATATTTCACCTAAAGCTTTCCTTTAAGGATTGTCGCTCTTATGGTGTTTATCAATGATCCAAGTTCTTCATTTATCCTCCCGGTGAGGTATTTTCTCGTCTCCTTGTTCATATCAATCCAACTCTTTTTCCCCTGAGTGGCAAGTTTTCACCTCATAATTTTGAGATATCTTCTATAAGTCCATATCAAGCTTATCCTTTCATTGTTAGTTTTCCAACTACTCCGTTCGACCTTTCTCCTTAAGATGCCTTTGCAAGCTCATTGAGGGTAGAAGATGTTTTTTTCCCCGTTCCTTTCATTCTTTTCTTTCATTTCTCCCAGAGACATTGTGTTGCTGCTCTCTTAAAACCTTCTTCTTGTTCTTGTCAGGATCTTGTTCTTGTCATTCTTATCCATCTTAACCGGAGTGTTGTGTCCCTTGCTCAAGCTCTTTCATTTTATCAAGTCTTTCATATCTTTTCATCTGAAGTGCTACCCGAATCGGTTCTTTCTTATTCCTCTTTCTTAACGGAGTGCTTTCAACTTTGTTCTTCTCCGTTGCTTTCTTTCTTTCATTTTGCTCAACCTTTTCAAGGTTCTTTGGTCTCACTCGTTTGTCAAAGAAGCAACTTAGTTTTACCTCTTCTCTTTCTCTTCCGTTTTCCTTCCGGTGCCATTCTAGATCTCGGGACGAGATCCTCTCATAGTGGTGGAGTGTTGTAACGCCCCGAGCCCGACATGCCAGGTGTCCTCTAGTTATTTGCTGTTGTTGCCTTGTCATTTCTTGTGTTTCATGCATCTCATATCATGTCCTCATGTGCATTTCATTTGCATACATGTTTGTCTCATGCATCCGAGCATTTTCCCCGTTGTCCGTTTTGCAATCCGGCGCTCCTATGTCACCCGGTGTCCCTTTCTACTTCTTTTCATGTGAGGGTGTTAAACGTTCTCGGATTGGACCGAGACTTGCCAAGTGGCCTTGGTTTACTACCGGTAGACCGCCTGTCAAGTTTCGTGCCATTTGGACTTCGTTTGATACTTCAACGGTTAACCGAGGGACCGAAAAGGCCTCATGTGTGTTGCAGCCCAACACCCTTCCAATTTGGCCCAAAAACCACCAAAGACCTCTCCATCATCTAGATCGATCGGTCACGATCGCGTGGCCGAAAACCGCACCTCATTTGGACTCTCCTAGCTCCCTCTACCTATATAAACACCCCCCTCCGAAATTTCGCGGTCCAACCCTAGCTTCTTCCTCCTCCCGCCGACGGACACGTCCACCCTCTCGCCCGGACATGTCCGCCTCGTCCCGCGCCCAATCGCGCGCTGCCACCTGTCCGCGGAGCCCATCCGGGCCTACGCAGGCCCAGTTCCGCCGCTGCCGCACAGGCGCGCCCGACCGTGCCCGGCTCCCCTCCGCCTCGCGGGATCTGCGCGCGCCGCCACCGCGCCCTTTGCCGATCATCGCCGGATCTCTGCGCCGCCGCACGCGCTCCACCGGCGCCGTCCCTCGCCTCCGGCCGCCGCACCCGCCTGAGCCGCGTCGCCGCCCTGCACGCCGCCGCCCGCCGGTGACCCGCGTCCTCGTCGCCAACCACTGCCGCCGCCGTGCCCGGATCTGCCACCGGCCAGCCGGACCTCGCCGCCACCTCGCTCCACCTCGACGGCCCCCCTTCTCCGTCCTCTACTCCGACATCTACAGGAATTCCGGCGGCCTCGGTTTCCGCGTCCGATCTGGATCCAGATCCAGATCCACCTCGGTTGACTTCTTCCCCCGAAACCCTAATGTTTTTGCATATTTCATCGCATCGTAACTCTGCATCCGTAGCTCCGATTCATGCGTGTAGCATATCAAAATGTTCGTCTCGACAAGTACATCATTTCATATCATTGCATCATTTTCATTTGAGCTCATCTTGATGCCCGGAATGCTGTTCGAAGAGGGCTATGTGAGGAATTTGACCGATCTGTTTCATCAAATAGGCTTTTGTCATTTTTGCCATGATTAATGTGTGCATGATATGATCCTGAGCTCTACATGTGTTTTGTTATATGCCATGTCATCTTTATAGGGGTGCTTGTCATGTATTTTTTTGATAATTGTGGTGACTAGCACAAGCATGCAAAGTAGCGTAATCGGTAATGCTGATTTCAGGGACTTAGAATTTCACTAAGTCCTTGTCCTATTTTCGTTGTTATGCCATATGTTCATGTTGTTTCCTAGTGATCCGTGCCTCTTTTCAGGATGATCAGTAAGGATGTTTTGTTAACATTGTGGTGCTCAATCCATCCATGTATTTGTTTGCAATTATGGAGCACCCTAGCTTGATTCAATCGAGCTCTACTTTTGCTATAAAATGTTCCTGGCAGATCGTTGACATGATTAGCGATTTTGCCAAGGTTGTTGCTATTGATCCGTGCATGCTATGTTGTTGTTATTGCCATTTATAGCTTCTATGTCATGTATTCTTGATGGTTATATGCTTAGTTTGTCATTCCATGCTCTGTAGTGAGTGCATCGAGCTCGTAAACATGCCTACTCATTAACTGTTTTTGCATGCTCCAGTTTTTCACTAAGTCTGAATCTGTTTATGTTTTTGCCATGTTCACATGCTTGCAATTGTATTTTCTGATCCCTTTTGGCTCAAGGTCATAAGGGACTTTTGTTAAGTGCTTTGAGTAGCTTCATTCCATGCCTTGCTTTGCCATGTTAAGTTCCTGTAGCATATAGTTTTCATGCTCCAAAGTATGCTTCCTGATGATAAATTCCAAACTCGTGTTAATTTCACCAAGTCTGAAACCTGTTATCATTTTCCCTTTTGCCATGCTTGTTTGAACCTGTTAATGGATGAATTAGCCATAGCTCAGTGTTCATCTTTTGTCAAGCATCATGAGTGGATCCCTACCATGTATTTTGTTGCCATCTTTGAGTGTTGTATGATATTTAACTTGATGCATTTAGATGGCTACTTGATGTTTATCGCAGACCGGTGCCTTATTTGTTTTGCTTGCCATTTCCAAATCGTGCATCCGATTCCGGTGATCTTTATATCGATTTCAACCAAAATCACCTCACCTTTCCAGTGGCACTCTTGGATTTCCAATTTGAGGCCAGGTTTAATCATTCCTTTCCAAATCATGCATATGCATCACATACCGCATCCCGCATATCATACCATGTTGTTGTGTTGGTTGTTTACTATGTTGTGTGCTTCTTTCTGGTGTTGCTTCTTCGGGTTGGTTCCGATAATGTCGCGTTTCTGAGGATCCGTTCGACTACGTCCGTTTGTCTTCTTCATGGATTCGTTCTTCTTCCTTGCGGGATTTCAGGCAAGATGACCATACCCTCGAAATCACTTCTATCTTTGCTTGCTAGATGCTCGCTCTTTTGTTATGCCTATGTTGCGATACCTACCACTTCCTTATCATGCCTCCTATATTGTTGAACCAAGCCTCTAACCCACCTTGTCCTAGCAAACTGTTGTTTGGCTATGTTACCGCTTTGCTCAACCCCTCTTATAGCGTTGTTAGTTGCAGGTGAAGATTGGAGCTTGTTCCATGTTTGGAACATGGATATTTTGTTGGGATATCACAATATCTCTTATTTAATTAATGCATCTATATACTTGGTAAAGTGTGGAAGGCTCGGCCTTATGCCTGGTGTTTTGTTCCACTCTTGCCGCCCGAGTTTCCGTCATATCGGTGTTATGTTCCCGGATTTTGCGTTCCTTACGTGGTTGGGTTATAAAGGGAACCCCTAGACAGTTCGCCTTGAATAAAACTCCTCCAGCAATTCCCAACATTGGTTCTACCATTCGCCACCTAGCCTTTTCTTTCCCTTGGGTTTTGTAGACTCAAGGGTCATCTTTTTTAAACCCCCCTGGGCCAGTGCTCCTCTGAGTGTTGGTCCGACCGAGTAGACTGCGGGGCCACCTCGGGGCAACTTGAGGGTTGATCTTACTTGTAGGATGTCACATATGAGTGTGCCCTGAGAACGAGATATGTGCAGCTCCTATCGGGATTTGTCGGCACATTTGGGCGGTGTTGCTGGACTTGTTTTACCATTGTCGAGGATGTCTTGTAACCGGGATGCCGAGCCTCATCGGATTGTCTTGGGAGAAGGAATATCCTTCATTGACTGTGAGAGCTTGTGATGGGCTAAGTTGGGCCACCCCTGCAGGGATTTGAACTTTTGAAAGACGTGCCCGCGGTTATGGGCAGATGGGAATTTGTTAATGTCCGGTTGTAGAAAACCTGAAGTTGACCTTAATTAAAATACATCAACCGCGTGTGTAACCGTGATGGTCTATTCTCGGCGGACTCCGGGAAGTGAACACGGTGTTGGAGTAATGCTTGACGTAGGTTGTTCTAGGATCACTTCTTGATCATACTTCATCGATCGTACTTTGCCTTCTCTTCTCGCTCTCTCTCTTTTGCGTATGTTAGCCACCATATATGCTAGTCGCTTGCTGCAGCTCCACCTCATACCTTTTACCCTACCTATAAGCTTAAATAGTCTTGATCGCGTGGGTGTGAGATTGCTGAGTCCTCGTGACTCACAGATACTTCCAAAACCAGTTTGCAGGTGTCGTTGAACCATGCGGATGACGCAACCAAGCTCAAGGAGGAGCTCGATGAAGATCTTGTCCTTTGTGTTGTTCCGTCCTAGTCGATCAGTAGTGGAGCCCAGTCAGGACGATCGGGGATCTGTGTAGAATTTGGGATAGTCTTCTTTTATTTTGGTTCCATAGTCGGACCTTGTGTGTGTGAAGTGGCGATTGTAAGCCAACTATGTATCTTATTCCCTTATTTTATTACATGGGTTGTTGTGAAGATTACCTCACTTGCGACATTGCTTTCAATGCGGTTATGCCTCTAAGTCGTGCTTCGACACGTGGGTGATATAGCCGCATCGAGGGCGTTACACATGCCCCAGAGTTCGAACTTGTCTTGGCTCCGCGGAGCCCTGAATATGATATTTGGCTAGCCATGTAGGGGCATGTGGAAGCTCGGCCTCTTCGTCAATCACGTCCCGTCCTCCCTCCGTCGCACCCATTGCGGAGGCTCCCCGGGCTTGCGTTGAGCATTGGGCCACTCGCACCACCCGAGTGGCGCCCCTCGGTCGTAGAGCTCATCATCACCCCATGGCCCTCATGGCTAGTGACGCTGCTGGCCTCACCCACTATCGATGGTGGGGCCCGCCGGCTCCCCCTCCCATGCGGTGCCGCAACCGTGCTGCGGCACGGCCCTCCGACCACGTCGCGTCGTCCCTGCATGCTCGCTGGGGGCTTGGGAACATGCGGGCGACGCTCCTCATGGCGCGGGAGTTGATGATATGCCGGCTAGCAGAAGGCAACCGCGACGCCCTACTTGGCCGGGTGGATGAGCTACCCGATGCCGCCTGCGAGGACACGACGCCTTTTCGCACCATGCCCGTGTCACACACTCCACCGGGCATCTGCGCCTATGCCTACCACGTATGCTCGTCCTTTCAGAGGGAGCCCAGAGGGTTGCGTGGCGGTGATCTCGCGTGTGTCGTGGCCCGCCCGGCTCAAGAGGCACCCCCCAAAATACGATCGGGATTGGCGACCCCTCCAGAAGCCGCGACGAAGGACCACCCCCTGGTCGCCGCGATTAGGCACTGGAGATGGTGGGCTGCAGACTGGAGGGACAATGGGCTGGCTTCAGGATGATGGCCCCTGGTGCCTCTATGCCGCCATCAGTGGGCTCGCTGTACTAGCAGAGGAGAGGCTCGCGTGTGTTCCCCTCATCAGCCCATACGTCAGGATCGCCAAGGCAACGTGGGGCCGATCTAGTGCCTCGCCGGTGCCTTCGATAGCAACGGTCGCCAGTTACAACTATAAGTGCATCTAGTGCCCCTTAGTGATTTTGGTGTATTGAAGACTTATAGGTTAAGGGACTGATGCATTTGTGAGTGTACACATGTCTATAAGTCTATGAGGAGTTTAATATTTACAAAGAAAGTCGACCCCTAAAAATGAATGTCTTCAGCTGAAGACTTTCGATTTCTAAAGACTTTCTAAAGACTTTGAAAGTGAAGAAATTGGTTGGACCGTGTAGACTTGATATTCATGCGAGGAATATGAAGCGTGAAGACTTTTGTTTTCGTAGTTTCTTTTTCTCTTTCTTCAGTCATAGGAAACACCATACTGTTAAAGGGGGTCGAGGTAAAACTAAGGAAACGTTTCTAGGTGATGCTCAACTCAATATCCTACACCTACCAATCCCTTTGATTGAAGCCATTGGAAATCTCGTACAGTTCAGTCAATTTCTTCAGTGACAGAACCGAAGTTCTTTTGTCTGTGAGGAATTTGTTCTGACTTAGGAGTTAGGAATTCACCAGTGCAGATTGCCTACAAGTGAGGAACATGATAGCCCTAAGGAATTTGAACCTCAAACTTCCGACCGTTGTTGTGCCATGCGCCAGCTGTCCCAAAATATCTTATGCACCTAACGATCATATCATTGAAGCACATTTATGTCTTATCACATCGGTTTTCTCCCTAGGCTATAAATAGCCGCCCCCTACAACCACTAGCTGGTTGGCTGCTCCACGAGAAACTGACACTTGTCATTGAGAGCATCCCATCCTCCGATGACTTTGAGGGGAAATCATCAAGTGAGGAAAGACTCAAAACCCCAAACCAAACACCTACAAAACCAAAGTGCTTGAGCATCACTTGAGAGATTGTTCATGTGTGGAACCGACACTTGCTACATTTGAGGACTGTGCATCCTCCAGACGGTTAGGCGTCATGGTCTAGAGCATCCAAGTGGAAATTGTGGATCGCCGAGTGACCATGTCTATGAAGGTTTGGAAGTCACCTGGAGACTTACCATGAGTGATTGGACGAGGTCTGTGTGACCTTAGTTCAAGGGGAATACAGTGAGGACTGTGTGTCCTTAGGTTTAAATACCTAGCCGCTACAACTAGACGTACAACTATCACAACAGTTGGAACTGGTCTACCAAATCATTGTCCTCACTGAGCTAACTGGTTCTATTTCCTCAACCTTTTTATTTCCTCATTATTGTGTTGTTTTACCTGATCGTTACTGTTTGAATACTTTGACTGAAGACTTTTCTCAATTTCCTCAGTTCAAATTCTTCAGTATGTTTGTCTTCAGCCTGCTTATCCTGTGTTTACGCTTTCTACACTTTGTGCTTGTTTTCATTTCTTCATGATGACTGTGCTACTACTCTGTTATGCTTGCATCTGAGTACTTATTCTATTGCAAGTATTTCTTTGCTTAGGAGTTTCCTCACCCTGAAATTCCTCAGTGAAGAATTCATAAAAACCACCTATTCACCCCCCTCTAGACGACTTAACGCACTTTCAACAACCAATACCTTCGAAACATGTCGCGCTAACCTTGGATCGCAAGTAAACCCCGCCACGACGGCGCACCTCCAGAAGTTGGCCCCGCCCCGGACAGGTAGGGTGTGCTGGGAGGTTGCGCGAGCGCGCACTGATACATCTCCAACGTATCTATAATTTTTGATTGCTCCATGCTATATTATCTACTGTTTTGGACTATATTGGGCTTTATTTTCCACTTTTATATTATTTTTGGGACTAACCTATTAACCGGAGGCCCAGCCCAGAATTGTTGTTTTTGGCCTATTTCAGTGTTTCGAAGAAACGGAATATCAAACGGAGTCCAAACGGAATAAAATTTTCAGGAACGTGATTTTCTCAACGAACGTGATCCAGGAGACTTGGACCCTGCTCCAAGGAACAGAAGAGGCGGTCGCGAGGGTGGGGGCGCCCCCCCTAGGGCGTGCCCCCCTACCTCGTGGGCCCCTTGTTGCTCCTCCGGCGTACTTCTTCCTCCTATATATACACACGTACCCCCAAACGATCAGAACAGGGGCCAAAAACCTAATTCCACTGCCGCAAATTTCTGTATCCATGAGATCCCATCTTGGGGCTTGTTCCGGAGCTCCGCCGGAAGAGGGACGTCATTACGGAGGGCTTCTACATCACCGTAGCCCCTCCGATGAAGTGTGAGTAGTTTACCTCAGACCTTCGGGTCCATAGTTAGTAGCTAGATGGCTTCTTCTCTCTCTTTGAGTCTCTATACAAAGTTCTCCCCCTCTCTCGTGGAGATCTATTCGATGTAATCTTCTTTTTGCGGTGTGTTTGTTGAGACCGATGAATTGTGGGTTTATGATCAAGTCTATCTATGAATAATATTTGAATCTTCTCTGAATTCTTTTATTCATGATTGGTTATCTTTGAAAGTCTCTTCGAATTATCTGTTTGGTTTGGCCAACTATATTGCTAGTTCTTGCCATGGGAGAAGTGCTTAGCTTTGGGTTCGATCTTGCGGTGTCCTTACCTAGTGACAGAAGGGGTAGCAAGGCACATATTGCATCGTTGCCATCGAGGATAACAAGATGGGGTTTATTTCATATTGCATGAATTTATCTCTCTACACCATGTCATCTTGCTTAAGGTGTTACTCTGTTTTTAACTTAATACTCTAGATGCATGCTGGATAGCGGTCGATGAGTGGAGTAATAGTAGTAGATGCAGAATCATTTCGGTCTACTTGTCATGGACGTGATGCCTATATACATGATCATGCCTAGATATTCTCATAATTATGCTCAGTTATATCAATTGCTCAACAGTAATTTGTTCACCCACCGTAGAATACTTATGCTCTTGAGAGAAGCCACTAGTGAAACCTATGGCCCCCGCGTCTATTCTCATCATATCAATCTCCATCACTTTAATATTGTTTTGCTATTTACTTTGCCTTTAATTTTTACTTTGCATCTTTATACCAAAAATATTCTATCTATCAGATCTCACTCTCGTAAGTGACCGTGAAGGGCTTGACAACCCCTAATCGCGTTGGTTGCGAGTAGCTATCATTTTGTGCAGGTACGAGGGACTTGAGCGTGACCTCCTACTGGATTGATAGTTTGGTTCTCAAAAACTGAGGGAAATACTTACGCTACTCTGCTGCATCATCCCTTCCTCTTCGGGGAAAACCAACGCAAGCTCAAGACGTAGCAAAAAGGATTTCTGGCGCCGTTGCCGGGGAGTCTGTGCAAAAGTCAACATACCAAGTACCCATCACAATCCTTATCTCTCGCATTACATTATTTGCCATTTTCCTCTCGTTTTCCTCTCCCCCCAATTCAACCTTGCCGTTTTATTCGCCCTCTCTCTCTCTCTATCCTCCGTCTCTCTTTTCCTCTTTGTTTGCTCGTGTGTTAGATTGTTTGTTTGTCGTGATGGCTCAACCAAAATTTGGGGATCTTCACCTCAAAAAGTTAGAGGAGATCGAAAACAACGTTAGGAAGTTTATGGTTTTGCAATTTGAGCATAATAATTTCTTTAGAAATGAGCTTAAGGAACAAAAAAGTTTTATGAGTTATATGAATAAAGAGGTTGATCATATGTCTAAAGAATTTGAGGGTATAAGATCCCACATTGCTCGTCTAGAGAAGATGACTCCTGAAATTTCGGATATGCAAGCCACCTTAGTCAATAAGATGGCCGCTAAACCGAATACCTATGAAAATCAAGATGAAGATCTAAAAGTTATTGATGTGTCTCCAATTAAATCTTTATTTTGCAATATGAATCTTGATGAAACTGAATATGATCTTCCTTTACCTAGAAGGCGTTCTAAATATTCGGAGTATTTAGATCTTAATGATGAAATTGATGAAAGTGGGATAGAAAGAAATAAAAATCTAGATGTTGATAAACCCACTATATTGGATTTCAAGGAATTTATTTATGAAAGTTGCTCTTTAATTGATTGTATTTCCTTGTTGCCATCCGTGCTAAATTCTCCACATGCTTATAGTCAAAATAAAGCCTTCACCGAACATATTGTTGATGCCTTGATGCAATCTCATGAAGAAAAACTTGAGTTGAAATTTCTATCCCTAGAAAACTCTATGATGAGTGGGAACCAACTATTAAAATTAAAATTAAAGATCATGAGTTTTATGCTTTGTGTGATTTGGGTTCTAGTGTCTCTACTATTCCCAAGACTTTCTGTGATTTACTAGATTTTCGTAATTTTGATGATTGCTCTCTAAACATGCATCTTGCGAATTCCACTATTAAGAAACCTATGGGAAGAATTAATGATGTTCTTATTGTTGCAAATATGAATTATGTGCCTGTAGATTTCATTGTTCTTGATATAGATTGCAATCCTTCTTGCCCTATTATTCTTGGTAGACCTTTCCTTAAAATGGTTGGTGCGATTATTGATATGAAGCAAGGGAATATTAGATTTCAATTTCCACTAAAAAAGGGCATGGAACACTTTCCAAGAAAGAAAATAAAATTACCATATGAAACTATCATGAGAGCCACTTATGGATTGCCTACCAAAGATGGCAATACCTAGATCTATTCTTGCTCGTTATGCCTAGCAAGGGGCGTTAAACGATAGCGCTTGTTGGGAGGCAACCCAATTTTATTTTTATTCCTTGATATTTGCTCCTTTTTAGTAATAAATAAATTATCTAGCCTCTGTTTTGGTTGTGTTTTTTGTGTTTAATTAATGTTTGTTCCAAGTAGAACCGTTGGGAAGACTTGGGGAAAGTCTTGTTGAACTTGCTGTAAAAAACAGAAACTTTAGCGCTCAAGAGAACTGCTGCAATTTTTATTTGGAGAGTGAGATTTAGTTAATTATTTTTGAATATTATTAATATATAAATTAGTCACGTCCAGAAATTTATTTTTGAATTTTTCGGGTTCCAGATCTTGCGCTAGCTACAGATTACTACAGACTGTTCTGTTTTTGACAGATTCTGTTTTTCGTGTGTTGTTTGCTTATTTTGATGAATCTATGGCTAGTAAAATAGTTTGTAATACATATAGAAGTTGGAATACAGTAGGCTTAACACCAATATAAATAAATAATGAGTTCATTGCAGTACCTTGAAGTGGTCTTTTGTTTTCTTTCGCTAACGGAGCTCACGAGTTTTCTATTTTGAGTTTTGTGTTGTGAAGTTTTCATGTTTTGGGCAAGAATTTGATGGATTATGGAACAAGGAGTGGCAAGAGCCTAAGCTTGGGGATGCCCATGGAACCCCAAGATAATCCAAGGACACCAAAAAGTC